>NW_027198494.1:37500-43594 GCF_038502225.1 Cherax quadricarinatus | reverse complement strand
TCCATAAGTGTTCAATCTTGATACCTATGAACTACGTTTGAATCACAAACAAAAATCATAATGTTGCTACATATTTATAGGATACAATTGGACGACTCAGGGTAATGTACACGTGTTATATCCCTTTAATACTTTGGTGACTCACAGACTAGATTGAACAGTAACAGGGAAGGGATAAAACATGCATATATACACATACATATACATATATATATATATATATACATAAATACATATATATATATATATATATATATATATATATATATATATATAAATATATAAATATATATATATATATATATATATATATATATATATACATATACATATATACATATACACATACATATACATATATATATGCACGTTTATATACCCAAATATCTGGACCTCCATAACACAATCAAAAACAAAACTAAGAAAACTAGTGACTCAAGAATACAACGAGTCTTTACACAAAGGAAGCATCAAAAACATAACAAATATGTAAAGGCACCCCAGTCATTTTGTACACAAAAGGTACAATAAGTAACCCTAACCCCTGAATCTACAACCACACATCCATAACAACTAAAAAACATTCATGCCCAAACTCATATTCACGCAACTCACATCCTTCCCCCCAAGAGACGAGCCAGCTATTGCCCACTGACCTACACGACAACTTATTCGGCATGCCCGTATATTTATCACAGATTCACAAGGGTTTCAAGAGTGAGCCTTTTATAACCGTCCGAAAAACCCTTATCCCACCTCCTCCCATACAATTCCCTATTCCTACACATTGTACGATAAAACGTTATTGCAAGGACACGCCTTCTCACCTCACTGACCCCTTTTCCCCGCATTACCCACGAAATATAAATGTAATCCACGATAATATAATCTAAAGCCCGTTCAACGTCCTGGTCTAATCCACCGATGTCGAGACTTAACGCACGCAGGACCTGCACTCCTCTGCCTCCCACCCTCTGTACCACCCTACCCAACCAACTCCTGACATCTTCTAAACCTTCGCAAAAATAGACAACGTGAAAAGCCGTGTCTTCCCCACCACAAAACCCACACCCGCCTCCCTCCACGACTCTTCTGGATCGTAGTATTGCCCCTGACGGCAATATACCATGTAAAAAACGAAACATGACTTCACGCACCCTAGGCCGTAATTTCAACTTGCTAAATCGGAGCCATATATTTTCCCACGAGTACATGGGGAACAAACCTTCTACTGGAGCTGCGCACGTACCCCCTAGTAACCTACTTAAAACCCTTATGCGAATGTTCCTCCGTTCCTTTACCATCAACAAAGCTCGTAGTACAATCTCACATTCCCTTAACTCCATTCCCCTATACCACTTTTTCACCCTCGTATATACTTGGTCCATATTTCCCGCCATCACACCCACACGCCAAACCTCCCACTTTAGAAAAACACATTTCACCCTACGCTTTAAGTCCAACAATCCTAAACCTCCTCGACGTACAGGTAACATAACAACCTCACGTTTTAACCAATCACACCTCGATCCCCACAGAAAGGTAAATACTCTTCTCAATATTCCATTGATCGCTGTTCCTGTAATTGGGAATACAGCCGCAACGTGCCACACCTTACTATACAATAAAACGTTAACAACAATCACACGTTGGGCCAGAGTGAGATGTTGGGGCCTCAAAACACCCAGACGACCAATGACCTTTTCCAACGTCCTTACTGAATTTTCCTCCCGCGCCACATCCAAATCGTCTCTATAAATAATACCACAAATCTTTAATGACATCGCAGTTGTGTTAACCACGTTACAGCTCACCATTCCACCCCCTTTCCAGGTACCCAACCCCATGATCATCGACTTTTCACTATTTACCTTCATACCCGTGGCACGTTCAAACACACGCACAACATCTTCCAACCCTTTCATAGACATTCGTTCACACACCAAAACAGTCGTATCATCCACATAACCTATTAATGCCGGCCAACAATCCCCTTCCCCTACCCCACCCCCACCCCGGGAACTAACTGTGCTCTCAACCATCCTGTAAAAGGGATCCTGAAAACACGCAAATAAGATCTGTGACATAGGGCACCCTTGTCTTAAACCTCTACCCATCTCAAAATCCGTCCCCATACACCCATTTATTTGTACCCTCATCCTTGCCCCCTTATACAGCGTGTTTACCCACCCAACTATTTCTTCTCCATAACCCTGTCTCCGAAGAATACTCTGCAGTGCACCCCTTTCCACTCTATCATAGGCGGCTCGCCAGTCCAAGGCCAGTAAAGCCGCCCCCTCCCCTCCCCCCTTTGACTCCACAAAACTTCTTATAAGCCCGTGACCTTCTAACATCGACCTGCCCGGCAACCCATACTGCGATGGCGAAACGACCCTCCCCACCACGCATTTTACCCTATTACCCAAAATTTTTGCGAAAACCTTATAGTCTGCACAGAGCAACGATATCGCCCTATACTTCCCAAGGTTTGGCTGCCCTTTGCCTTTCGGGACCAACACCACAACTGCCGTATTCTGCTTATCCCCTAACGTACCCTTCTCCTTCATACAATTTAATAATCTTACCATGAACTTCCCAATCAACTCCCAATGCTGCAAATAAAATTCCACCGGTAAACCATCAATACCCGGGGACTTGCCCTTCCTCATTCCGTGTAAAGCAATTTCAATTTCCTCCTCAGTAATAACCCCACCCAAAGCCTTCCTATCACTGTGACCCAAAATGCACTTAGCATACGTGCACACCTTACTTAATTCCACTTCATCCACGCCACTACTAGTCCAGTGTTTTTTATACCATGTATCCGCATATGCACTCATAGCTTTTGTGTTTCGTATCACTTGACCTGCTCTATGGATTCCCATCGTCTCATTTACCTCCAAGCTCGGGATTGCCGTCAGCGCCTGCTTTTGCTTTTGTTGTCTCAACACACACGCGGATGGCCTGTCTCCCCACAAAACTTCTTCTAATCCTGCTTGCACCCGCACCGCTTGAAACCGCTCATTATGCAACGTTCGCAAGCTCTCTTTTATGTCTACAATCTCGTCCATGGGGTAAACACCACCAACCGATCCCTGCCCATAACAACTTCGTAATCGATCCTCTAAATAATTCGCTAGCCCATATTTTAAAGTGTTTATACGCCTACCCTCCCTCACATAAAAGGACTTTATCCTTTCCTTTGCCACCGAGTCCCACCACGTTACAATGTCTTCCACCTCCTGAGCTTCCCTTGAAAGCTCATTCCACAGCATAGAAAAACCCTCCAACCCTTCCTCATCACTTAACACACTAATATTTAATTTCCAATAATTCTTATAAATTTCGGCCATTCCCTCCCACCCTACCTCCACTACAACTGCCCTATGATCTGACAAGACCGTCTCCACCGTATTAAAAGACTTTACAACTACTCCCTGCGAAATATACACTCTGTCTAACCTTGCAGCATATCCCCTTCTGATAAAAGTATGTTCTGTTTCCCACACCCCTCCCCCAAACACATCTCTTAACTTAACATCCCTCAACAAATCTCTGAGAGGTGCAGACACATGCCCAGCCCCTTTGGGTTCGACGTCAGCCGCCCTTATGACACAGTTCCAGTCACCCCCCACTATCGCTACTTCCGGAAGACCACGCAAAAAATAAACAAGGTCCTCACACACAAAATCCGTTCGAACCTTCGTGTCATTCTCCGCAGGGGCATAGACACTTACCAAGGATACACGCTTTCCCATCCAAGTCCCATCCACTCGCAACACCCTCCCCCCACATCCCCACCCTCACACATCTCGGCAACACCCTACCCCCACCCCCCTCACATCTCTGCAACACCCTCCCCCCACCCCCCTCACATCTCTGCAACACAAACGGGCTCGTCTCTTTTATTAAAAGACCCACACCACCTTTCAAACGGATAGTTGGCAGGGTCAGTACTGTATAACCTGCAACCTGCAACACTTCTCCTTCTTTGAAATTGTGTTCTTGAAGGAAGAGAACATCAATTCTATGTTTGCTAAGAAAACTGCTCAACCAATCTCTCTTTAGTCTAGTACATAAACCGTTAACATTAGCAGTCATACACCTAAGGCCTGTTATATTTTCCACCCTTTCCTCTTCTCCTCCCGTGGTTCACCACTTGATTTGTTACGTCTATGTGTCTTCTTTACAGTACCTTCCCATTCGCCTCCCTTCTTGCGATGGCGTCCCTCATGACCCCCCCCCCTTCTGACCCCCCCCACCCCCCACCCCTCCCCTCACCCATCCTCTCAGTTTTTTTCCCAGTCCTCTGTGCCGGCGTCAGTACGTCATCCGAATCTGACGTAGCTGCCCGTTTCCTCGTAACGTTCTTATCCTCCATGTCAAGATCCGAGGAAGCCTCACGGTGTACCTCAACTTCCACCTCACAATGAGGTATGAAGTCTCCCGATGTCCCAGTCTCGTCGTCCTTCTGCGGAGTCTCATATTGTTGACAATCCGGACTCAGAAAGTCTCCAGCTACGTCTTCCGGAGACGGAGCTTCCACCACTTGCGGTGACAAGGTCCTTAAAACTTCGTCTAAATCCTCACCGACATTCGTCTCTCGACCAATACTCAACACGTCATGCCGGGGTACCAATCCAGTAGATGGTATCGGCAACGACTCAGGTGCAGGCAGCTGAGGGAAGGACTCACTCTCATTTCGAAAAGCCTGTTCCACCATCTCACTCCACAAACGACCACGCCCTTCCTCTGACGAACGATGCTCACCTTCATCACGTGTGACTGGGGCTACTTCTTCTTGCACAGGTTTGGTCACGCGTCTGTTCTTTTCGCATGCCGCCGCTATGTGGTCATACTCTCCACAAATGCGACACGTACGCCGCTGTCCAGGATATAAAACCATTACCTGTGTCCTAAAATCTTGAAGATACACATATGACGGTATGGGTTGGCGCAACGTCATCTTAAGGCTGAATGTACCTTCCGGCATACCTGTGTAGGCACCCATTATCCACTTACCCTGCTGGGCAGAATGCACAGTTCCATATTTCTCAAATACGTTTCTGATGTCAGCTTCGTTTGCCTCGAAGGGGACATTCCTCAACTTTATCCAGGTATAATATCGAGACACGTCCACCAGTCTCACACGCACAGCAGGAGTAACGTCAAAACACACATCTTGAAAGCGCGTAACCACCAATTCATAAACTGTCGCAGCAAGCAGTTTCACAAATACTCTATGCGCTCCGTTCAGCGCTACCCCATACAATTCACTATCTTGTATGCCGTATGTCTCCCTGATTATCTTGGGTAAGAGTATTTGAGCTGAACTAGGTGTAATCGCACCTCGAAGCAGTTCAATGACTTCTGTAGATAAAAAAAATATATGGCAAACACTTCGGCTTGTAGTGCTTGAGTTTCTGGGCTTTCAGAAGAACGAGCGCGTCAGGGAGCTTGTCGAAGATGTAACAGAGCAGTTAAGATAACCAGGGGCAAGTATGTCCCTGAAACAACGAAATTTGAACTCATACCTGGACTTCTTCAGACAAAATTTGGAAGACGTTGGTGAAGAGCACGACGAACCCTGCCATCAGGACTTTCACTCTCTGGAGAAGTGTTGTCAGGGCAGATGAGATTATGCATTGATGGATAAATAGATTTGAAGTTTAATTCTTGAGTGACGCGAAAAACACGTTAGAAAATCTCCTTCAAGTATCCATTCTTAATTTGAATATTCTTGTTAATCTTGCACTGGCCGTGTGATAGTTCCCATCGGAGAAGATTTAGGATTACAGTATTTGTAATTTGGCCATAGTTACAGTATTCACTATTAATAATTAAAATACATAATCAGTGGTTTACTTTCAGAGAAACCTAGCATACGACAAAGACACTAAGACTCATAAATAAGACCCATGTGGGTGAAAGGGAGATTTTGGAAAAAGGAAGATAAAGTGGGTGAGAGGAAGGGATAAGAGAATGGAGAAAAATGCCCAGGGCTAAACCCAGCTGCATAGCGTTGGTTGGAAAGGTAGAAAGAATAGTTGCTTGGGCGTGCTGACTGCAAGAAAGTGTTTGTGGCAATGGTAGC
>NW_027198494.1:0-32500 GCF_038502225.1 Cherax quadricarinatus | reverse complement strand
TTCAAACCCATCCCCCCCACTTCATTCAACTTATAAACTTTCCCATTTTCCTTCCACTACATTCACGATCCTAACCCATTCCGATGAAAGACACACCATCTGAATTAGACCTAACCTTAACAGCCACCCATCTGCCACCACCTCCTCCCATTAACCTGGCCCATGTGAAAGGTACAAGAAATCAGAAACTCGAAATCCAAAACACAGTAATATAAATGAAACCAAAAGTATTATAGACAAATGAAGGTGTAATAATAACAAGAGAGACGAATATAACGCACCAATAGTGGTTGCATTTTCGGACACCATAAGACTCATAGAGACAAATATCACAGAGACGATAACAGATACATTCTTCCCAGGTCGATATTAGATTATTAGTAAGGACAGAGGAAACAAATGAAGTGAAGTTGGGCTGCTCATCAGATGGAGTTTTAAGAAGATGAGTGAGAAGATGAGAGAAATAGAGAAAGAAGAGGCAGTTGACTATTTACCAGGCATTCGCAACTGTGGAAGACTCAGGTGAAAATTTAGATATCCGCGGATGCGGATATGTATGAGGATCTCTTACTTATTTTGCGGATGCAGATGCATATGCGGATATTTGTTTACAATAAAATGCGGATGCAGATGCGGATGCAAGAAATTGTGCGGATGTTCCGCAGATGCGGGTGCGGATATCCGATACATTTCTAAATTTTGTACAATAACCTTCCATAAAGCAGCAGGAGACCAAGAAAGGAGTACAGAGACAACAACAGAATGATCTTCGTAGAAACCACAAGAGAGATGCTCAGATGAGCCCGCATGAGGAGTGTAAAGCCGCTCATAAAGGAAGACATTAACTAAAAGGAAATAGACTAAGGGATCCTCTCTCTCTCTGGTTGTATCCTTGACATAATGAGAGACAGAGAGAGAGAAAGAACAGAAGAGGATTAACTAACATGGCTGGACCTTGTATTGACCCTCAGCAATTGTGACATCGGAAACATTAAATGTGAGAGACGCCTCGGAGCTAGTGACAACAGTCCTGATTTTCCAGCACCTCGGGAAAATAAACTTGGAAAGATGGGAATGACCAGAAAGGTAAATGGGAAGCTAAAAGAAGATAGCTAATGAATTGATAGAATATTTAGCTAGAAAGTACCCAGAAGTAGAGAAAAACATTCTTACGCAGAAGTAGAGCGAGTAATGGCAAGAACAGACTCAGCTCATGCTTCCTCCAAAGGGGAAGGAAGGCAAAATCTAAATATTAAAAGCAAAGAATGCAGAAAAACAGGGAAGCAAGCAGACGAGCCAGAAACAAATATGCCTGGCAAAGAAGAGCAGGTGGACGACAATCTAAGAATCACATAGTAATTAAAGCCAGATTCTACTCAAAGTTGTTATACAACCACATGAGAAGGACATCAACAGTACAGGACCAGGTAAACAAGCTGAAAAAAAGCAGGAGAGCACTCATGATATGACCAGAACGTCTGTGAAGAGATCATCAAACAACATTCCAGAGGTAGTCTCAAGAAATTAAGACGATACAAATAAGCCAAAGTGGTAGAGTGCACCAGGGAGTGCTAGATACCACACATACAACAAAAGAAAAGCTGAGGAAAGTATTGTGTGAGCTAGGTATCCCAAAGCCAACGGAAACAATTTCTTTTTATCGATCCTGAGAGAGGAAGCAGAAGCACTGTGTGAGCTGCTAGCCACAGTTATCAACAAGTCAACAGACACAATGTAACCGCTCATGAACGCCTAGTACTGTTTCTCATAGCCTTTACCGGAGGTCCTGCTCTGAGGTGAGCATAAGATACTGGGACACAAGCCAATGGAGCAGGCAGGAATACAGGCACAAGATACTGGGACACAAGCCAGTGGAGCAGGCAGGAACACAGGCACAAGATACTGGGACACAAGCCAGTGGAGCAGGCAGGAATACAGGCACAAGACACTGGGACACAAGCCAGTGGAGCAGGCAGGAATACAGGCACAAGATACTGGGACACAAGCCAGTGGAGCAGGCAGGAATACAGGCACAAGACACTGGGACACAAGCCAGTGGAGCAGGCAGGAATACAGGCACAAGATACTGGGACACAAGCCAGTGGAGCAGGCAGGAATACAGGCACAAGATACTGGGACACAAGCCAGTGGAGCAGGCAGGAATACAGGCACAAGACACTGGGACACAAGCCAGTGGGGCAGGCAGGCAGGCAGGAATAACAGGGAAAGCATTACAGCGGATCATGGACTATTTATCATGAGGAAAAACGAGTGATTGTCTGAGAAGACATGTAGGAAGGGACGCGTGTGACGACTGGTATTTCACAAGAAACAGTACTGAGACCATGTAATAAATGGTATACGTTAATGACACGGTGATAAGATGCACATACAGTTACAACAGCAGGAATCTTTACTGACGAAACGTGTTACCTACAGAGCAGACTTCATCAGTCAAATTCAGTGAAGAAACAGAATGCTGCAGTCACATGCCTTGATGGACTACCAAGTAGCCGAAGTGTAGAGGTAGTCCGATGGACTGATGGTAGAGTGATTTTCAACAAACTACCTCTAACCTATGCTTACCTTCTCTTCCAACGTTGTTTCCAGTATTCTGTTGCATCTCTGTATTTGACTGATAAAGTCTGTTGTGTGGGCGAAACGTTTCATCAATAAAGAGTCCTAGTGTGACGAATGTGTCTTACATATCAGTACTGAGACAGGTGTTATTTCATGTGTATGTGAACGACATGAAAGAAGAGAAGGTCGGGTCTTACAAGTTGGAAATTAACCCCAGTAAATTCAGGCTCAAGGCGCAAAAGCTGCAACGCTCACACAAGGAAAAGAACCTCGGAATGTGCATTGTACTGAGCATAGCGCCTTAAGCTCACGTTAGTAGTATAACTGCAATCTTACGCGTGATGAATCTAAGACTAGCTTTAAGGTGCCTATGCTCGGAGACTTTCTTGACTTTGTATTGGAGTATGTATTAATGTTGGTAGAATTACCGACAATAAGTTAGGTAAGAGGACGCAAATGCAACTAATGTGACATTTTATTATGGCAACGTTTCGCTCTCCAGGAGCTTTGTCAAGCTCCTGGAAAACGAAACGTTGCCACAATGTCACATCAGTTGCACTTGTGGAGTATACAGCACAAATATGAAAGTTACTCCTGATCAACATGACAAGAAACTTGAGAAAATTCAGGGATGTGAAACGAGGTTAGTTCCAGAACTAATGAACACGAGCTATGAGGTGAGACTTTAGAAACTTGAGGACATTAGAGGACAGAGGTACTATGGGGTGATATGATGACGATGACCAAATTACTGTTGAAAATGTTAGTGATGACAGGAGCCAACTGGTCGAGAGATGGGAAGCAGCACTTGAGTCGTCAGGAAGTAGAACGATGACAATGGTAGAAGCAGGATCCACGCATAGTATTAAGAAGAGGTACGATAGGGCTCTCGAAGCCAGGATAGAGTGAACATATTAGTAATCAGCATAGAGATGAGGCCAGGAGCTGAGAGTCGACGCCATCAACAACAAATGAGTATCCACACACACACACACACACACACACACACACACACACACACACACACACACACTCGACCCCTGCAACAAGTTGAGTACAATTAGGTGACTAAACAAACATATTTATTAGAAGAGCAGAACAACCACGAGTGAAAATACAGACAAAAATTCTTCACCCTTTTGTTCCACAGAAAACGCGACCTTTTAGCAAATTCCTACAGTATTTAAAACTGCCAACTTTGTCAATATTTCTGACGCCGCTGAGACACAGCACAGAGCCGCTTTCTCAGACCTCGTAAATTATTTGCTACCTTCTCTCTCACTCGCGTCCACTGGCCAAGATCAATGTCTCATATGCTGGTTTACGCTTCTTGAGTTTTCAGTATCACAATAGTGGATTGTTATGTATTTATGGTAATAATCATTATCTGAATTGTCGTCATAATAGTAGTAACAGCAGCAGAAATTAAATAAAAATAAAACCAATAATAATAATGATAATAATAATACTAATAATAATGATAATAAAAATAATAAAAATAATAATAGTAATATTGATAAGTAAAAATACTACTACTAATAATAATATAGTAATTATAATATTTATAAGCAATAATAATAATAATAATAATAATTAGGGGCATTTCCAGTCAGTGCAGTATTGCATAACCCAGACCTTAATGTATATGAAAGGAATAATGATGAGTGTGGTATAAATTTCCAATGCAGTTGTATATTAGCACTGAAAATCTGAAGTGAATCGTAAGAAGAATTTACAAGTTATCACATGGACACTTCTTCAATCAAAAGTGACAAATCAGGACTTAAAAAGCTAAAAACTAATTCAAATTTTCCACCGAGAACCTGTGAAACAAATCTGAAGAGGCGTTCTCTTGTTAGCTCAGAGACCAGGCTCCTAAAATACATAAAACACTTTAAGTTTGAAATCGCTCAGAATTTTCATCAAGGACCAGCTTGAGAGTCACTGGAGTCCTGTCTCGCAAAATAACTGTGCAGAGAGCTCTGTTTCTGGCGTCTCTTTAAAACTTCCCTAAAATGGGCCAAGACTCTGTCACTGTACAAGTTGCCGATATGGCTTGCAACATCCTTCTCTGGGTGATGTTTCTCCATAAATCTTTCCATCTTACCCCACATAGTAAAAATCTCCTTAATTTCTGAAGAAGGCACCTTCTTCCATCTCTCTTCCTCCTCCTCTGCAGCAAGATTCTGAGCTGCGATCTGTTGCTCTTCCTGCTGAAGCTCTTGCAGCTCCTCAGTGGTTAGCTCTTCGTTGTGGTCCTCCACCAACTCTTCCACATCCTCCAAACTCACATCCAACCCCATGGAACTCCCCAGTGCCACAATAGAGTTCAAAACTGACATAGGCTCATCAGGGTCAGCCCCAAACCCTTCCAAATCCCTCTTGTCGACACAATCTGGCCACAATTTTCTCCAAGCAGAGTTCAAAGTCCTGGTAGACACTCCCTCCCAAGCCTTACCTATAAGGCTTACACAATGGAAAATACTGAAATGTTCTTTCCAAAAATCTCGTAGGGTCAAGTGAGTGTCTGAGGTCACATTGAAGCACCTTTCAAACATTGCTTTGGTGTACAGTTTTTTAAAGTTTGCAATGACCTGCTGGTCCATGGGTTGGAGGAGAGGAGTGGTATTCGGGGGCAAGAACTTTACTGAGATGAACCCAAACTCCTTCAGAATTAGGTCATCCAAGTTTGGTGGATGAGCAGGTGCATTGTCCATTACTAGCAGGCACTTGAGATCCAATTTCTTCTCCAGGAGGTAATTCTTCACACTAGGGCCAAACACTTCGTTGAACCACTCTACAAAAATTTCCCTCGTGACCCATGCCTTATTATTAGATTTCCAAAACACACACAATTTACTCTTCATAACATTATTTTTCTTAAATGCTCTGGGATTTTCAGAATGGTACACTAGTAACGGCTTCACTTTGAAATCCCCACTAGCATTAGCACAGAACATTAGCGTCAGCCTGTCTTTCATAGGCTTGTGTCCTGGCATTGACTTTTCCTCTTGTGTAATGAAGGTCCTCTTTGGCATTTTCTTCCAGAAGAGGCCTGTTTCGTCACAATTGAACACTTGTTCAGGTTTCAGTCCTTCAGCCTCTATGTACTCCTGGAATTCATGCACATATTTTTCAGCCGCCTTGTGGTCCGAACTGGCAGCCTCACCATGCCTTACCACACTGTGTATGCCAGTACGCTTCTTAAATCTCTCAAACCAGCCTTTGCTGGCCTTAAAATCACTCACTTCACCACTATTTGCAGGCAATTTATTTACCAAATCTTCATGCAACTGCCTAGCCTTTTCACAAATAATCGAGGTCATAAGACTGTCTCCTGCTAATTGTTTCTCATTTATCCACACCAATAATAACTTCTCAACCTCTTCCAGTACTGGTGATCTCATTTTTGTCAGCATATTTACCCCCTTTGCAACAACAGCGTCCTTGATTTCCTTTCTCATGGCTATGATGGAAGATATGGTTGAATGATTTTTGTTATACATCCTCGCCAGTTCGCCCACACGTACGCCACTATCATATTGTTCAATGATGTTTTTCTTAAATTCAATGGTATTTCTCACCTTCTTTACCAAAGGTTTGGCACTAGGAGCTTTCTTTGGAGCCATGGTAGCTTATTTAGCACTTAAATAACTTGCAAGCACTAAAATAAATGAAATATTATGAAATATTTCACTGGAGCACGTGAGAGGACCGCCGCTAACTGGTAAACAATGGCACACTGGCTGGGAAGGAAGGCTGAGGCGGGTCGAGGCCCGCTTACCTCGTGCATACGCGTCTGGGACGACGGGTCGAGACGGGTCGATAAACGAATTTCGGTCAATTTCCGAGTCAATATTTTGTCGAAAAAACCGGTTGATTTCCGAAATGGTCGACTTTCAGGCCGGTCGATTATTGAGGGACCACTTATATATATATATATATTATATATATATATATATATATATATATATATATATTATTTATTTATTTTTTTATTTATTTATTATCACACTGGCCGATTCCAACCAAGGCAGGGTGGCCCGAAAAAGAAAAACTTTCACCATCATTCACTCCATCACTGTCTTGCCAGAAGGGTGCTTTACACTACAGTTTTTAAACTGCAACATTAACACCCCTCCTTCAGAGTGCAGGCACTGTACTTCCCATCTCCAGGACTCAAGTCCGGCCTGCCGGTTTCCCTGAATCCCTTCATAAATGTTACTTTGCTCACACTCCAACAGCACGTCAAGTATTAAAAACCATTTGTCTCCATTCACTCCTATCAAACACGCTCACGCATGCCTGCTGGAAGTCCAAGCCCCTCGCACACAAAACCTCCTTTACCCCCTCCCTCCAACCTTTCCTAGGCCGACCCCTACCCCGCCTTCCTTCCACTACAGACTGATACACTCTTGAAGTCATTCTGTTTCGCTCCATTCTCTCTACATGTCCGAACCACCTCAACAACCCTTCCTCAGCCCTCTGGACAACAGTTTTGGTAATCCCGCACCTCCTCCTAACTTCCAAACTACGAATTCTCTGCATTATATTCACACCACACATTGCCCTCAGACATGACATCTCCACTGCCTCCAGCCTTCTCCTCGCTGCAACATTCATCACCCATGCTTCACACCCATATAAGAGCGTTGGTAAAACTATACTCTCATACATTCCCCTCTTTGCCTCCAAGGACAAAGTTCTTTGTCTCCACAGACTCCTAAGTGCACCACTCACTCTTTTTCCCTCATCAATTCTATGATTCACCTCATCTTTCATAGACCCATCCGCTGACACGTCCACTCCCAAATATCTGAATACGTTCACCTCCTCCATACTCTCTCCCTCCAATCTGATATTCAATCTTTCATCACCTAATCTTTTTGTTATCCTCATAACCTTACCCTTTCCTGTATTCACCTTTAATTTTCTTCTTTTGCACACCCTACCAAATTCATCCACCAATCTCTGCAACTTCTCTTCAGAATCTCCCAAGAGCACAGTGTCATCAGCAAAGAGCAGCTGTGACAACTCCCACTTTGTGTGTGATTCTTTATCTTTTAACTCCACGCCTCTTGCCAAGACCCTCGCATTTACTTCTCTTACAACCCCATCTATAAATATATTAAACAACCACGGTGACATCACACATCCTTGTCTAAGGCCTACTTTTACTGGGAAAAAATTTCCCTCTTTCCTACATACTCTAACTTGAGCCTCACTATCCTCGTAAAAACTCTTCACTGCTTTCAGTAACCTACCTCCTACACCATACACTTGCAACATCTGCCACATTGCCCCCCTATCCACCCTGTCATACGCCTTTTCCAAATCCATAAATGCCACAAAGACCTCTTTAGCCTTATCTAAATACTGTTCACTTATATGTTTCACTGTAAACACCTGGTCCACACACCCCCTACCTTTCCTAAAGCCTCCTTGTTCATCTGCTATCCTATTCTCCGTCTTACTCTTAATTCTTTCAATTATAACTCTACCATACACTTTACCAGGTACACTCAACAGACTTATCCCCCTATAATTTTTGCACTCTCTTTTATCCCCTTTGCCTTTATACAAAGGAACTATGCATGCTCTCTGCCAATCCCTAGGTACCTTACCCTCTTCCATACATTTATTAAATAATTGCACCAACCACTCCAAAACTATATCCCCACCTGCTTTTAACATTTCTATCTTTATCCCATCAATCCCGGCTGCCTTACCCCCTTTCATTTTACCTACTGCCTCACGAACTTCCCCCACACTCACAACTGGCTCTTCCTCACTCCTACAAGATGTTATTCCTCCTTGCCCTATACACGAAATCACAGCTTCCCTATCTTCATCAACATTTAACAATTCCTCAAAATATTCCCTCCATCTTCCCAATACCTCTAACTCTCCATTTAATAACTCTCCTCTCCTATTTTTAACTGACAAATCCATTTGTTCTCTAGGCTTTCTTAACTTGTTAATCTCACTCCAAAACTTTTTCTTATTTTCAACAAAATTTGTTGATAACATCTCACCCACTCTCTCATTTGCTCTCTTTTTACATTGCTTCACCACTCTCTTAACCTCTCTCTTTTTCTCCATATACTCTTCCCTCCTTGCATCACTTCTACTTTGTAAAAACTTCTCATATGCTAACTTTTTCTCCCTTACTACTCTCTTTACATCATCATTCCACCAATCGCTCCTCTTCCCTCCTGCACCCACTTTCCTGTAACCACAAACTTCTGCTGAACACTCTAACACTACATTTTTAAACCTACCCCATACCTCTTCGACCCCATTGCCTATGCTCTCATTAGCCCATCTATCCTCCAATAGCTGTTTATATCTTACCCTAACTGCCTCCTCTTTTAGTTTATAAACCTTCACCTCTCTCTTCCCTGATGCTTCTATTCTCCTTGTATCCCATCTACCTTTTACTCTCAGTGTAGCTACAACTAGAAAGTGATCTGATATATCTGTGGCCCCTCTATAAACATGTACATCCTGAAGTCTACTCAACAGTCTTTTATCTACCAATACATAATCCAACAAACTACTGTCATTTCGCCCTACATCATATCTTGTATACTTATTTATCCTCTTTTTCTTAAAATATGTATTACCTATAACTAAACCCCTTTCTATACAAAGTTCAATCAAAGGGCTCCCATTATCATTTACACCTGGCACCCCAAACTTACCTACCACACCCTCTCTAAAAGTTTCTCCTACTTTAGCATTCAGGTCCCCTACCACAATTACTCTCTCACTTGGTTCAAAGGCTCCTATACATTCACTTAACATCTCCCAAAATCTCTCTCTCTCCTCTGCATTCCTCTCTTCTCCAGGTGCATACACGCTTATTATGACCCACTTCTCGCATCCAACCTTTACTTTAATCCACATAATTCTTGAATTTACACATTCATATTCTCTTTTCTCCTTCCATAACTGATCATTTAACATTACTGCTACCCCTTCCTTTGCTCTAACTCTCTCAGATACTCCAGATTTAATCCCATTTATTTCCCCCCACTGAAACTCTCCTACCCCCTTCAGCTTTGTTTCGCTTAGAGCCAGGACATCCAACTTCTTTTCATTCATAACATCAGCAATCATCTGTTTCTTGTCATCCGCACTACATCCACGCACATTTAAGCATCCCAGTTTTATAAAGTTTTTCTTCTTCTCTTTTTTAGTAAATGTATACAGGAGAAGGGGTTACTAGCCCATTGCTCCCGGCATTTTAGTCGCCTCATACGACACGCATATATATATATATATATATATATGTTATATATATGTTATATATATATATGTTATATATATATGTTATATATATATGTTATATATATATGTCGTGCCGAATATGTAAAACTGGTCAATTAGCAAGAACTCATTTAAAATTAAGTCCTTTCTAAAATTTTCTCTTATACGTTTAAAGATATATTTTTTTCATTAATGTTGATGTAAAAATTTATAATTTTGCACCAAAAGGAACTTAGAAAACTTACCTAACCTTATTATAACAAGCGCAATTTATTTTAGCCTAACCCAACTAAATATATTTTAGATTTGTTTACAATAATTTAATACTAAACAAACACAGTGAAATATATTTTTTTCGTTAGGTTCAGAATGATTTTGGCGAAATTATTGCATACACAAATTTTCACTTGTCCTATATGGCAAGATGAGCGTTGCTATTTAAGCCAAGATCGCAAGTTCTGCCTATTCGGCACGACATATATATATATATATATATATATATATATATATATATATATATATATATATATATATATATATATATATATATATATATATATATATATATATATATATATATATATATATATGGTAGTAATGTTTCTTTCTATGTATAGGTTTCTACCTCTCAAGGCTGGTAATGTTTCTTCCTATGTTTAGGTTTCTACGTCTCAAGGCTAGTAATAATGTTTCTCTTGTTTATGTTTCTACCTTTGTTTAGGTTTCTATCTCTTAAGACTGGTAATAATGTTGCTACCTTTGTTTATGTTTCTATCTCTCAAGGCTGGTAGTAATGATGCTACCTTTGTTTAGGCTTCTATCTCTTAAGGCTGGTAGCAATGTTGCTACTTTTGTTTATGTTTCTATCTCTCATGGTTAGGTTCAATCCTGTAGAAAGTCTTCCTAGCGAGAGTAGGGCCGTCTCAACGAAATCCCTGGAAATCTCAGTTTTTGGCTATGTTAAATATTTTGTTGATTTCATCGTCTAAATACTCAGGACTACAGATACGCAAAGCTCTCAGGAAGATTGTAAGGAAAACACTCCTTTTAACCCTAGATTCATGTTTGGAATAATAATGATTGTATGATATATATATAATATATATATATATATATATATATATATATATATATATATATATATATATATATATATATATATATATATATATGTCGTGCCGAATAGGCAGAACTTGCGATCTTTTCTTAAATAGTAACGTTCATCTTGCCATATAGAACAAGTGAAAATTTGTGTATGCAATAATTTCGCCAAAATCATTCTGAACCTAACGAAAAAAATTTATTTCACTTGGTTTGTTTAGTATTAAATTATTGTAAACAAATCTGAAATATATTTAGTTGGGTTAGGCTAAAATAAATTGCTCTTGTTATAATAAGGTTAGGTAAGTTTTCTAAGATTCTTTTGGTGCAAAATTAAAAAATTTTGCATTAACATTAATGAAAAAAAATATATCTTTAAAGGCATAAGAGAAAATTTCAGAAAGGACTTAATTTTAAATGAGTTCTTGCTAATTGACCAGTTTTACATATTCGGCACGAATATATATATATATATATATATATATATATATATATATATATATATATATATATATATATATATATATATATATATAAAACGACATGGGCTCGAGTCCTTGGCTAGTCGCAGTGTTGTTATTGATTAAATACCACTCGATCGTGGTTACAATATTATATATACATATATACACGTGTGTATTTGTGTATGTGTGTGTGTGTGTGTGTGTGTGTGTGTGTGTGTGTGTGTGTCTGTGTGTGTGTGTGTGTGTGTGTGTGTGTCTGTGTGCGTGTGTGTGTGTGGTGCCGAATAGGTAAAACTTGCGATTTTGGCTTAAATAGCAGCGCTCTTCTTGCAGAATAGATCAAGCGAAAATTTGTGTTTGCAATAATTTCTGAAAAATCATTCTGGACCTAAAGATAAAAAAAATATGTTTCATTGTGTTTGTTTATTATTAAATTATTAAAAAGTTATCACAAATATATTTAGTTGGATTAGGCTAAATTAAATTGCGCTTCTTATAATAAGGTTATGTAAATTTTCTAAGGTCCTTTTCGTACAAATTATAAGAGAAAATTTTAGAAAGGAATTAATTTTAAATGAGTTCTTTCTAATTGACCAGTTTTACCTATTCGGCACGATATACACACACACACATATATATATATATATATATATATATATATATATATATATATATATATATTGGCGTTTATTTGAACGCACCACAGTTCCTGCAGAAGATGAAAGCTTGTATCCTCAGTGATTCAACCAATGAATCAGAAAGTTAGTGGGTTCCAGGACCAAATGAAACTCATAAAGCCGCAGTTGCTGCAGCTTTTGTGCCAGAAAGAGTTTGTTGGCTGCTGTTGGTTCAGCCGTTGATGGAGAGTCTAGAGGTGGGATTTTTCGCTGACGTGAGAAATATTGTGGGTGAGGAGGAACAAGACCCCGGAAAATACTCGGGAAGATTCATGGCCTTGGAGATTCCCACGGTGCTTTAATATTCTCTTCGGTGGTGCATACTAGCTCGTGAAATGAAAAATATGAAATATTTCGGATAGTTTGTAAATCCCCTGGGGCGGGGGAGAGAGAGAGACAGAGAGAGAGAGAGAGAGAGAGAGAGAGAGAGAGAGAGAGAGAGAGAGAGAGATATGACTGGAAGCTGTTGAGCAGCTCTGGCTTGGCTAGCAGCAGAAAAATCCTCCAGAATACTTAATGTAAACCGACTTTTATCTTCTCCGTTACCTAAAAATTACGAAAAAACACGAAAGAGCGTTTTTCATATAAATCTTTGTTTTTTCTTTCCTTTATTCACGATTTCCGTGGTTTGTTTACAATCATGTTTGTACGATTTCGTGAGTAACTCATGTACATGTATAACCTATTATTAAAGCAACACAAAGTGTTGCTTTAAATGACGCTTCAATGACGCTACTCAGGTGTTTGTTCCACTCGTCCACAACTGCCTCGTCTTCTCTCTGTTATGCATATTTGTACTTTTTATATCCCTTTTATTTATGCCTATATTCTGTTTATACACCTCATTCATATCACCCCTAATTCTTCACCATTTTTTGGCTAACTGAGACTGTGGTGTTGGCTTCCCTCGGCTTTGAACAACTGTGTCTTTAGGTTAAGGTAGTTATAGGAGGCTGGAAAAAGAGATAAGAGAGATTTTATGGCTTAAAGGGGAGTACAAGGATTATCCTTCAGATCAAGGACAGAGAAAATAGTCGCGTCAGTGATGGGACCAAGGACTGGAAGCTGATGGGAACGAATGGGACGAAGCTCAACATAAGAAAATTCCAGGAGACTGCTGTGGATACGAAGAATTCTTTCTCTATGTGAATGGACAAGAGGAAATCGACGATCCGGGACATCCTTCAAAGACTATCGAGAACGTCACATCGAGCACCGCCAGTGATGGTAATAACATTGTCTTTGTTGCGGACTATCAAATTAAATTATTTAAAAGGGCATTTTGTGTTAGAGATAGGGAGAGGAGGAAAAGGATGTAGTTTCCTGGGTCTTGGATGTAGGATATTTTTAGCCGTCTTGACATCATGAAGGGTAATACGACCAATCCTATTATCTGTTTGATTAGTAAAAGAAACGATGTTGGCAAGTACGGGAGCGTATACCTGATTAATAGCTACAGGGCGCCCTGCAAAAAGTGGCATTTTGCCTAGAAAGGATGTTCGAAATTAATGGTTGTACAGAAAATTTGTTTTTTATTGTTTGCTGGACAAACACTGTAAGAGTATTAAAATACCATTCTTCGAGAACTGGGGCCACTTCGATGTTAGAAATGACATGTATGCCCGGGCTATGGGTGCTCCGGGTAGTTCAGTATGGTATTGTTAGGCTTTTTAAACTAGGAATAGTTAGTGGTATGGATTTGGATGGGAAAATAAGGATTGTGGTATCATGAATTTAAGGAATAACAGTCATCAAGGAACACTTGGTAAAGATGACAGAGATTATGGAAAGGAAAAAAATCTTAACATATTTTTATAGTAATAGTCAATGTGGCAGGAATAAACTAATAAAATGAATTACATTTGGTAGCATATGCGGGAAACGCTGATGTTATTTAAAGCATTGATTAATTTGAAGAATCAAGACATGATTGACAACGGTTTAACTTGTTTTACGTTGACAGAAATAACTGGAAGGTGGAGGGTTAGCAAAATGAATTGTTGCATAAAAACAGGTATAAAAATCGATGGATTATACACAGAATCTCTTCGGGTAAAATTCCCTAGGGGTTTTGGAAGGAGTTTATAACAGGACCTACCAGAGGTAATAATCTGCTAGACCTGGGTTTGTCAAATAGGGAAATCCTCGTTAATAATCTAGAGATCATTCAAGAGGTTAGCAGAAATGACAGCGATTCTATTGTTTTTAATATTACCTGAGAGTACGAGAATAAGGATACAGTAAAAGTCCCCGATTTTCTTTTGGCTAATTATATTGGACTGAGGGAACACCTTTCTAGTCTTCACTAGGGTAACCTAGCTAATGATCCTATTTACGAAGATCATATTTACAATAGCGATAGGAAGTGCAAATGCCTTCTGTTTTTACCTAATAACGTACAACGTACCCATAGTATATATAACATATTTCCCACAGAGAAATTGGGACAAATAAGAACTGTTCCTAATGGATACGAAAGAGACTAAAACATTTAATAGGAGAGAAAAGAGGAATTTATAGGCTTCAGAACAGGAGACGTTAAAACCCTGAATATGACATTCCGCAGGCATGTCCCGACTTTTTGAATTAAACCACGTCTCAGTTAAGGCAAATACATCAATGTTACCTGCACTAGCAACTAATCTCAACTCGTCCATCTTATTCCTAGCACTACGGCAATTAGCATAATAAACATTGAAAGACTCTCCTTTCTCTTTACCCTTCCTGCTCATTTCTGTTTTTCTACTAAACCTATTACTGTTCTTATCACCCAAAGTCCCTGGCTTTTCAATATCTACCTCGTTCTTCTTATTACTAGTTCCCCTAGAACTCGTAATATTACTACACTGGGACTTCACTGTTTTCCTGCCAAAACCCATACCACTAACTATTCCTAGTTTAAAGTCCTAACTGCTCCCTCCACTGCAGTTGCCAGTGCTACCACCCCATACATGTCATTTCTGCCATAGAAGAGGTCCCAGTTGTCAATGAATGTTACCGCATTTTCCTTACGGTATTTGTCCAGCCAGCAATTGACACCAATTGCCCTGGACAACCATTCATTTCCAACTCCTCTCCTTGGCAAAATACCACATATGACAGGGTTCCCACCCTTACTCCTAATTATTTCTATTGCTGACCTATACCTGCTAATCAGGTCTTCACTCCTACGTCTGCCAACATCGTTGCCTCCAGCACTGAGACAGATAATAGGATTGCTCCCATTACCTCTCATGATGTCATCCAGACGGCTAACAATATCCTCCATCCCAGCCCCAGGAAAGCAAACTCTCTGTCTCCTACTCCTGTCCTTCAAGCAGAACGCCCTATCCATATACCTAACTTGGCTATCCCCAACAACAACAATATTCTTACCTTCCTTAATGTCGTTCGTCGTGACGTTCCCAGTAGTCGACTCACATTCGTCGGGTAGCACTGAGAATGTATTAGATGTTTCCACAACAGTTTCCACGGCAGTCTCTTTCTTCTTCATCGTTTCTATCTTTCCATTCGTCTTCTTGATCGTCAACTTCGTTCCCTGCTGTCTAGCCACTGACCAGTTTCCCTTCTTGACCTGAGGACTCAAAACAGGAGGACTACTACGAATCTTCTTGTTTTCCTCGGCCAGTCGCCGAATCTCCAACTTCGCTATCCTCAATTCTTCGTTAAGCTGTTGGTAAAGTTGCTCGATGGAGGGCATCTTGCTTCAATTCGTAGAGAGCGCGCAAACAGGTCTTCACAGAGCTAAGTACACGTCAACACTGTGCAAAAGCCAACTCAATCATGAGCTACTGCGCAGCACGTCCGCACGGCCCAATAGCGATGCGAACAGAACCGAATACTAGGAACTAAATAATCGCATTATAATAATTATTTTCACAGTATATGCTTCGTATAATAGGAATGGATTATTGTTAATAAACTAAAACTAATAAATCATATTTCATGATATTTTTTTTACAATATTCACTTGAGAAGTGATCCCTAGAGACCTGTGACCAGACCAGCGGTACGAGTGTAGCCATTCAACTAGGTTGAACGATATAAATATAGCAGGGTACATGCACTCACGTCTCCCATGTTGGAATTCACTGGCTGGAACAGAAAACGAAAACTAATACTGAGAAACACTTCTGCAGCAACTCATCCTAGCAGATGCTAAGTGCATTTCTAGGAAAAGTTTAGTAGTAATCCTCTTGATTCTCGTTGCTTAGGTAAGGCTACGTTAAAATTTGTTTACGTTGGGTGTTCACTGTTCATACAAATAACCAAATATAGCATGCCCTATTGAAATAAATGAATTATAAGGTGAAGGCCACGTAAGGTTCTCCGGAGAGAACACATAACTGGCACCAAACCATACCGCGGGTGGGGTTTGAACCCGCGGTCAGAGAGTCATGTTGACGGCTTTGAGGGGACTTGAGCTAGAGTTCGTCACGGCCACGCTAGCGGGAGATTCGTCTATAAAAACTTGCATTTGTGGTCACAGTGGTGTCTATGCTAACCTTCCTATGGTGTAGAAATATACCTAGTTGGATGAATCTTATTGTGGCTAGCTGGTCCAGTGGCTAACACGACGGTCTGGAGTTTTGTGCTTCTTTGATCGCGGGTTCAAACCCCACCCGTGGTATGGTTTGTTTGCAATCTTGTCATTACACTGGAGCAGTGTGTTTCTGAGACATACTGGAGCAGTGTGTTTCTGAGACATACTGGAGCAGTGTGTTTCTGAGACATACTGGAGCAGTGTGTTTCTGAGACATACTGGAGCAGTGTGTTTCTGAGAATTATAAGAGGACGTCCTACCACTTAAAGGGGATATAAACAGTCGTACATTACAAAGGGATGGATATATTTTAAATAACTCTACGGAAAATAAACACTCTAAAGGAGAGTTCAGAAAGAGACCAATCACGGGAGAGTTCAAAGATGTAAACATATTAAGTTGCAACCATAAAAAAGAGCTCACAGATGAAGATGAAAAAAATGAAGATGATATCAGTGAGAAGGGAGGAGCAGAGAGAGGAATATCATTGAAGATGCAGACAAAAGAGCGTTCACAGAGAAATTGTTAGCAGAGAGTTAACAATGAAAATGTAAAGAGAAAGGAAGCACATAGAGGAGAGTCAAGCAGTAAGAGAGCTCAAAGTGAAGTGGAAAGCAGGAAAAGAGAGATCACAACAACAAGGCAGCAAGAGAGACAGACAGATAAACAGATAGACAGAAAAACGGATAGATAGACAAACAGATGGACAGACAGACACACACAAACAGACAGGTAGACGGACAGACAGACAGGTAGACGGACAGACAGGCAGACAGGCAGACAGGCAAACAAACAGACAGATTGACGGAGACAGGAAAGAGAAGCAAGAGCGTTTAAACAGAAGAGGAAAATATAAAAAACAGCATTAATTAAAGTGGAAATATTTGTGACACGTTTTGACAAAACTTTTTGACTCTGGTAAAATAAGTCTGGCAACTTTTTTGGCAATAAACAAATTTTATCAGAGAATAAACACCAAACAGAATATTGTTAAGAATGGACTTAAAGATTTTTGAAGTTTCTAGATGGACTGTATAACTAATTTCCACCATCGTGACCCGAGCAGTGTTTCTGAGAAACACTGGATCAGTGTTTCTGAGAAACACTGGATCAGTGTTTCTGAGAAACACTGGATCAGTGTTTCTGAGAAACACTGGATCAGTGTTTCTGAGAAACACTGGATCAGTTTCTGAGAAACACTGAAGCAGTCTGTTTCTAAAAATACACTGCTCCACGAGAAACACAACAGATATACAAGAGAGCTAAAATATATCCTTGCTGCACACTACTTGTCGAAGTGTCACATAGTTTTAAACCATTAAAAACGCTTTTTCCTACTCCTAATTAATGCTGGTAAAGCGTCGTGTTAGTAACAGTTGAGCGGAGAGGAAGGCACAACACACACCGTAAGAAAAACTGGTTAATGTTTCTGCAAATATAATTCGAAGCAAGACATCACAAGACCCTAAATGAGGCGGTGGTCACACAGATACACACACACACACACACACACACACACACACACATATATATATATATATATATATATATATATATATATATATATATATATATATATATATATATATATATATATTCACAAACACTAATCTCAGGTCGAAGGTGACTCGAACCTACGAGCCTTGGAACAAAGTACGCATTACTCTACCACCTTACCACACTGGTCCAATACCTTTGTGCGCCCGGCTAACGCTAGACGGTAGCTTTCAGTTTATCATCTCATTCCTTGGACCAAAACGTCTAGCGTTAGCTGGGCGCCAAGGTATTGGACCAGTGTGGTACGGTGGTAGAGCATTTCTTACCTCGTTCCAAGGCTCGTAGGTTCGAGTCGCCTTCGACTTGTGAACATTTCGCCTGTTCTGCGAATTCTAAACACACCCCATCGGTATATATATATATATATATATATATATATATATATATATATATATATATATATATATATATATATATATATATATATATATATGAATATATGAATGTTGCAGCGAGGAGAAGGCTGGAGGCAGTGGAGATGTCATGTCTGAGGGCAATGTGTGGTGTGAATATAATGCAGAGAATTCGTAGTTTGGAAGTTAGGTGGAGGTGCGGGATTACCAAAACTGTTGTCCAGAGGGCTGAGGAAGGGTTGTTGAGGTGGTTCGGACATGTAGAGAGAATGGAGCGAAACAATGACTTCAAGAGTGTATCAGTCTGTAGTGGAAGGAAGGCGGGGTAGGGGTCGGCCTAGGAAAGGTTGGAGGGAGGGGGGTAAAGGAGGTTTTGTGTGCGAGGGGCTTGGACTTCCAGCAGGCATGCATGAGCGTGTTTGATAGGAGTGAATGGAGACAAATGGTTTTTAATACTTGACGTGCTGTTGGAGTGTGAGCAAAGTAACATTTATGAAGGGATTCAGGGAAACCGGCAGGCCGGACTTGAGTCCTGGAGATGGGAAGTACAGTGCCTGCACTCTGAAGGAGGGGTGTTAATGTTGCAGTTTAAAAACTGTAGTGTAAAGCACCCTTCTGGCAAGACAGTGATGGAGTGAATGATGGTGAAAGTTTTTCTTTTTCGGGCTACCCTGCCTTGGTGGGAATCGGCCAGTGTGATAATAAAAAAAAATATATATATATATATATTCATATATATATTGATGGGGTCCACCTCCAGTGCAAATTGTGGGTAGTACATTTTGTGTAGATTATTTTATTGGGTGGAAATGAGAATATAACTGGCCAGGCTCACACATGTAATTGATTTTAAAAATTTCATACACTTTTCCCTATTGCATGAGCCCAGTTGATGACAAGGCCTTTCTACATGGACTTTACACTGCCTAGCAGTGAATTTTTCTTGTAACCCATCAAACTCTTAAAGAATGTTTAATGTTTGCTTTTGTTGGTCATTTTGTTATGTATCTGTCTTGAAACTTATAAATCACATAACAGGAGTGCCTTGAACCCATGGCTGAGTGGTTAGCGCATTGGCCTGTGAATTTAGGACTCACTTGCCATGGGTTCAAGCCCCTCCCATTCTCTGATTTATAATTCTGAACACTGAACATAATGTGTATAGTATTCATTCAAGCACTGCAACTTGTAAACACCGTGTACTAAGTATTTGAGAAATGAGGGAGAAAACTTAATTTTGTTCTCTAATAAGCACTGTTTAATTCTTAATGTATCTAATTACCTATCTCACCTAGTGGAATAAACTGTTTTTATGAAAAAATTTTATAATCTTCTCACCTAAATTAACATATTTTGAGAGTTTATTAAGTACTCAGGTTCACTTTGGTGATTAAATATTACACGAAAACACTCTTATTACTGTAATAATATTGTTAAAATTAATGACTATTGTATATAATGTTAGGTAAAAGGACACAAGTGCAACTAATGCGACATTTTATTGTGGCAACGTTTCGCTCTCCAGGAGCTTTGTCAAGCCGTTACGAACAATAGACACAGAGGGTATATACATGTAATACAGTGAGATGCTTTGCGCCTCACTCAGTACCTGAGTACTGAGTGAGGCTTGACTAACCTCCTGGAGAACGAAACGTTGCCACAATAATATTCCGCATCAGTAGCACTTGTGTCTTTTTACCTAACACTCTGACAGACCTGCTTACAAGTCTGTCACAGGTCCGTCATTGTAATTCAGACAGGTCTGACATTGAAATTCAGACATGTCTGTCATTGTAATTCAAGCATGTCTGTCATTGTAATGCAAACAGGTCTGTCTTTGTATTTCATACTACCCTGCGTTTGTAATTCAGACAGGTCTGTCATTGAAATTCAGACATGTCTGTCATTGTAATTCAAGCATGTCTGTCATTGTAATGCAAACAGGTCTGTCTTCGTATTTCATACAGATCTGTCATTGTAATTCAGACTGTAGAATCCAGTGCAATGGCTAAGCTATAAATATATAAAAATGGAGGTCTGTCTGAGGTATTGAACAGCTAAAAAAAAAAAAGGTAACCTTTTAGATTCCAGAATCCAGTGATTGAACTATCCAAAACACGTGTTCCCATGATCATCTTATGAAATGTAAAAATTTTCATTGCCCGGAAATAAGGAGCATATTATGCACACAAACATGACCTGGAAGACACCACTGAATACTGTTCAACGGAAAGGTTCTCTGAAAAACTTTAAGAGAAATTATCAGGAAGATTCAGTTTCCTAAGAGAGGAAGAACTGATGATCTCACTGACTAGTTCAAAGAGTACACTAGAATCCTTGCCAGGGGAGTGCTTCCACCAGGGAAGTGCTTCCACCAGGGGAGTGCTTCCACCTGGGAAGTGCTTCCACCAGGGTAGTGCTTCCACCAAGGAAGTGCTTCCACCAGGAGAGTGCTTCCACCAAGGGAGTGATTCCACTAGGGGAGTGCTTCCACCAGGGAAGTGCTTCCGCCAGGGGACCGCTTCCACCAGAGGAGTGCTTCCACCAGGGCAGTGCTTCCACCAGGGGACTGCTTCCACCAGGGGAGTGCTTCCACCAGGGGAGTGTTTCCACCAGAGGAGTGCTTCCACCAGGGGAGTGCTTCCACCAGGGGAGTGCTTCCACCAGGAGAGTGCTTCCACCAGGGGAGTGCTTCCACCAAGGGAGTGCTTCCACCAGGGAAATGCTTCCACGAGGGGAGTGCTTCCACCAGGGGAGTGCTTCCACCAGGGGAGTGTTTCACCAGGGGAGTGCTTCCACCAGGGGAGTGCTTCCACAAGGGGAGTGCATCCACCAGGGAAGTGCTTCCACAAGGGGAGTGCTTCCACCAGGGAAGCGCTTCCACCAGGGGAGTGCTTCAACCAGGAAAGTGCTGCCACCAGGGAAGTGCTGCAACCAGGGGAGTGCTTCCACAAGGGAAATGCTTCCACCAGGGGAGTGCTTCCACCAGGGGAGTGCTTCCACCAGGGGACTGCTTCCACCAGGGGAGTGCTTCCCCCAGGGAAGTGCTTCCACCAGGGGAGTGCTTCCACCAGGGGAGTGCTTCCACCAGGGAAGTGCTTCCGCCAGGGGAGTGCTTCCACCAGGGAAGTGCTTCCACCAGGGAAGTGCTTCCGCCAGGGGAGCGCTTCCACCAGGGGAGCGCTTCCACCAGGGGACTGCTTCCGCCAAAGGAGTGCTTCCACCAGGGGACTGCTTCCACCAGGAGAGTGCTTCCACCAGGGGAGTGCTTCCACCAGGGGAGTGCTTCCACCAGGGGAGTGCATTCACCAGGGGAGTGCTTCCACCAGGGGAGTGCATCCACCAGGGGAGTGCTTCCACCAGGGGAGTGCTTCCACCAGGGGAGTGCTTCCACCAGGGCAGTGCTTCCAACAGGGAAGTGCTTCCGCCAGGGGAATGCTTCCACCAGGGGAGTGCTTCCACCAGGAGAGTGCTTCCACCAGAGGAGTGCTTCCACCAGGGGATTGCTTCCACCAGGGGAGTGCTTCCACCAGGAGAGTGCTTCCACCAGGGGAGTGCTTCCACCAGAGGAGTGCTACCAACAGGGAAGTGCTTCCGCCAGGGGAGTGCTGCCACCAGGGGAGTGCTGTCACCAGGCGAGTGCTTCCACCAGGGAAGTGCTTCAACCAGGGGAGCGCTTCCACCAGGGGACTGCTTCCACCAGGGAAGTGCTTCCGCCAGGGGAGTACTTCTACCAGGAGAGTGCTTCCACCAGGGAAGCGCTTTTGCCAGGGGAGCGCTTCCACCAGGGGAGTGCTTCCGCCAGGGGAGCGCTTCCACCAGGGAAGTGCTTCCACCAGGGGACTGCTTAAACCAGGGAAGTGCTTCCGCCAGGGGAATGCTTCCATCAGGGAAGTGCTTCCACCAGGGGAGTGCTTCCACCAGGGAAGTCCTTCCACCACGGGAGTGCATCCACCAGGGGAGTGCTTCCACCAGGGGAGTGCTTCCACCAGGAGAGTGCTTCTACCAGGGTAGTGCTTCCATCAGGGAAGTGCTTCCACCAGGGAAGTGCTTCCAACAAGGGAGTGCTTCCACCAGGGAAGTGCTTCCACCAGGGGAGTGCTTCCACCAGGGAAGTGCTTCCACCAGGGGACTGCTTCCACCAGGAAAGCGCTTCCGCCAGGGGAGTGCTTCCACCAGGGAAGTGCTTCCACCAGGAAAGTGCTTCCGCCAGGGAAGTGCTTCCGCCAGGGGAGCGCTTCCACCAGGGGAGCGCTTCCACCAGGGGACTGCTTCCAACAGGGAAGTGCTTCCAACAGGGGAGTGCTTCCACCAGGGGAGTGCTTCCACCAGGAGATTGCTTCCACCAAGGGAGTGCTTCCACCAAGGAAGTGCTTCCACCGGGGGAGTGCTTCCACCAGGGGAGTACTTCCACCAAGGGAGTGCTTCCACCAGGGAAGTCCTTCCACCAGGGGAGTGCATCCACCAGGGGAGTGCTTCCACCAGGGGAGTGCTTCCACCAGGGGAGTGCTTCCACCAGGGGAGTGCTTCCACCAGGGGAGTGCTTCCACCAGGGCAGTGCTTCCTCCAGGGGAGTGCTGTCACCAGGCGAGTGCTTCCACCAGGGAAGTGCTTCAACCAGGGGAGTGCTTCCACCAGGGGAGCGCTTCCACCAGGGGACTGCTTCCACCAGGGAAGTGCTTCCGCCAGGGGAGTACTTCTACCAGGAGAGTGCTTCCACCAGGGAAGCGCTTTTGCCAGGGGAGCGCTTCCACCAGGGGAGTGCTTCCGCCAGGGGAGCGCTTCCACCAGGGAAGTGCTTCCACCAGGGGACTGCTTAAACCAGGGAAGTGCTTCCGCCAGGGGAATGCTTCCATCAGGGAAGTGCTTCCACCAGGGGAGTGCTTCCACCAGGGAAGTCCTTCCACCAGGGGAGTGCATCCACCAGGGGAGTGCTTCCACCAGGGGAGTGCTTCCACCAGGAGAGTGCTTCTACCAGGGTAGTGCTTCCATCAGGGAAGTGCTTCCACCAGGGAAGTGCTTCCAACAAGGGAGTGCTTCCACCAGGGAAGTGCTTCCACCAGGGGAGTGCTTCCACCAGGGGAGTGCTTCCACCAGGGGAGTGCTTCCACCAGGGAAGTGCTTCCACCAGCGGAGTGCTTCCATCAGGAGAGTGCTTCCACCAGGGAAGTGCTTCCGCCAGGAAAGTGCTTCCGCCAGGGGAGCGCTTCCACCAGGGGAGCGCTTCCACCAGGGGACTGCTTCCAACAGGGAAGTGCTTCCAACAGGGGAGTGCTTCCACCAGGGGAGTGCTTCCACCAGGAGATTGCTTCCACCAAGGGAGTGCTTCCACCAAGGAAGTGCTTCCACCGGGGGAGTGCTTCCACCAGGGGAGTACTTCCACCAAGGGAGTGCTTCCACCAGGGAAGTCCTTCCACCAGGGGAGTGCATCCACCAGGGGAGTGCTTCCACCAGGGGAGTGCTTCCACCAGGGGAGTGCTTCCACCAGGGGAGTGCTTCCACCAGGGCAGTGCTTCCACCAGGGGAGTGCTTCCACCAGGGCAGTGCTTCCTCCAGGGGAGTGCTTCCACCAGGGAAGTGCTTCCGCCAGGGGAGTGCTTCCAACAGGGGAGTGCTTCCACCAGGAGAGTGCTTCCACCAGGGGATTGCTTCCACCAGGGGAGTGCTTCCACCAGGGGAGTGCTTCCTCCAGGGGAGTGCTTCCACCAGGGAAGTGGTTCCACCAGGGGAGTGGTTCCACCAGGGGAGTGCTTCCACCAGGGAAGTGCTTTCACCAGGGAAGTGCTGCCACCAGGGGAGTGCTGTCACCAGGCGAGTGCTTCCACCAGGGAAGTGCTTCCACCAGGGGAGTGCTTCCACCAGGGGAGCGCTTCCACCAGGGGACTGCTTCCACCAGGGAAGTGCTTCCGCCAGGGGAGTGCTTCTACCAGGAGAGTGCTTCCACCAGGGAAGCGCTTCTGCCAGGGGAGTGCTTCCGCCAGGGGAGCGCTTCCACCAGGGAAGTGCTTCCACCAGGGGACTGCTTCCACCAGGGAAGTGCTTCCGCCAGGGGAATGATTTCATCAGGGAAGTGCTTCCACCAGGGGAGTGCTTCCACCAGGGAAGTGCTTCCGCAGGGGAGTGCTTCCACCAGAGAAGTGCTTCCACCAGAGGAGTGCTTCCACCAGGGAAGTGCTTCCACTAGGGAAGTGCTTCCACCAGGGGAGTGCTGCCACCAGGGGAGTGCTGTCACCAGGCGAGTGCTTCCACCAGGGAAGTGCTTCAACCAGGGGAGTGCTTCCACCAGGGGAGCGCTTCCACCAGGGGACTGCTTCCACCAGGGAAGTGCTTCCGCCAGGGGAGTGCTTCTACCAGGAGAGTGCTTCCACCAGGGAAGCGCTTCCGCCAGGGGAGCGCTTCCACCAGGGGAGTGCTTCCGCCAGGGGAGCGCTTCCACCAGGGGAGTGCTTCCACCAGGGGACTGCTTCCACCAGGGAAGTGCTTCCGCCAGGGGAATGCTTCCACCAGGGAAGTGCTTCCACCAGGGGAGTGCTTCCACCAGGGAAGTGCTTCCGCAGGGGAGTGCTTCCACCAGGGGAGTGCTTCCACCAGGGGAGTGCTTCCACCAGGGGAGTGCTTCCACAAGGGGAGTGCTTCCACCAGGGGAGTGCTTCCACCACGGGAGTGCTTCCACCAAGGGAGTGCTTCCACCAGGGAAGTGCTTCCACCAGGAGAGCGCTTCCACCAAGGGAGTGCTTCCACCAGGGGAGTGCTTCCACCAGGAGAGTGCTTCCACCAGGGGAGTGCTTCCACAATGGGAGTGCTTCCACCAGGGGAGTGCTTCCACCACGGGAGTGCTTCCACCAAGGGAGTGCTTCCACCAGGGAAGTGCTTCCACCAGAGAAGTGCTTCCACCAGGGTAGTGCTTCCACCAGGGAAGTGCTTCCACCAGGGGAGTGCTTCCAACAGGGGAGTGCTTCCACCAGTGCAGTGCTTCCACCAGGGGACTGCTTCCACCAGGGGAGTGCTTCCACCAGGGGAGTGGTTCCACCAGAGGAGTGCTTCCACCAGGGGAGTACTTCCACCAGGGGAGTGCTTCCACCAGGGGAGTGCTTCCACCAAGGGAGTGCTTCCACCAGGGAAATGCTTCCACGAGGGGAGTGCTTCCACCAGGGGAGTGCTTCCACCAGGGGAGTGTTTCACCAGGGGAGTGCTTCCACCAGGGGAGTGCTTCCACAAGGGGAGTGCATCCACCAGGGGAGTGCTTCCACAACGGGAGTGCTTCCACCAGGGAAGCGCTTCCACCAGGGGAGTGCTTCAACCAGGAAAGTGCTGCCACAAGGGAAGTGCTGCAACCAGGGGAGTGCTTCCACAAGGGAAATGCTTCCACAAGGGGAGTGCTTCCACCAGGGGAGTGCTTCCACCAGGGGACTGCTTCCACCAGGGGAGTGCTTCCCCCAGGGAAGTGCTTCCACCAGGGGAGTGCTTCCACCAGGGGAGTGCTTCCACCAGGGAAGTGCTTCCGCCAGGGGAGTGCTTCCACCAGGGAAGTGCTTCCACCAGGGAAGTGCTTCCGCCAGGGGAGCGCTTCCACCAGGGGAGCGCTTCCACCAGGGGACTGCTTCCGCCAAAGGAGTGCTTCCACCAGGGGACTGCTTCCACCAGGAGAGTGCTTCCACTAGGGGAGTGCTTCCACCAGGGGAGTGTTTCCACCAGGGGAGTGCATTCACCAGGGGAGTGCTTCCACCAGGGGAGTGCATCCACCAGGGGAGTGCTTCCACCAGGGGAGTCCTTCCACCAGGGGAGTGCTCCCAACAGGGAAGTGCTTCCGCCAGGGGAGTGCTTCCACCAGGGGAGTGCTTCCACCAGGAGAGTGCTTCCACCAGAGGAGTGCTTCCACCAAGGGATTGCTTCCACCAGGGGAGTGCTTCCACAAGGAGAGTGCATCCACCAGGGGAGTGCTTCCACCAGCGAAGTGGTTCCACTAGGGGAGTGGTTCCACCAGGGGAGTGCTTCCACCAGGGAAGTGCTTCGACCAGGGGAGTGCTTCCACCAGGGGAGTACTTCCACCAGGGGAGTGCTTCCACCAGGGAAGTGCTTCCACCAGGGAAGCGCTTCCGCCAGGGGAGCGCTTCCACCAGGGGAGTGCTTCCACCAGGGAAGTGCTTCCATCAGAGGACTGCTTCCACCAGGGAAGTGCTTCCGCCAGAGGAATGCTTCCACAAGGGGAGTGCTTCCACCAGGGGACTGCTTCCACCAGGGAAGTGCTTCCGCAGGGGAGTGCGTCCACTAGGGAAGTGCTTCCACCAGGAGAGTGCTTCCACCAGGGAAGTGCTTCCACCAGGGGAGTGCTTCCACCAGGGAAGTGCTTCCACCAGGGGACTGCTTCCACCAGGAAAGCGCTTCCGCCAGTGGAGTGCTTCCACCAAGGAAGTGCTTCCACCAGGGAAGTGCTTCCGCCAGGGAAGTGCTTCCGCCAGGGGAGCGCTTCCACCAGGGGAGCGCTTCCACCAGGGGACTGCTTCCAACAGGGAAGTGCTTCCAACAGGGGAGTGCTTCCGCCAGGGGAGCGCTTCCACCAGGGGAGCGCTTCCACCAGGGGACTGCTTCCAACAGGGAAGTGCTTCCACCGGGGGAGTGCTTCCACCAGGGGAGTACTTCCACCAAGGGAGTGCTTCCACCAGGGAAGTCCTTCCACCAGGGGAGTGCATCCACCAGGGGAGTGCTTCCACCAGGGGAGTGCTTCCACCAGGGGAGTGCTTCCACCAGGGGAGTGCTTCCACCAGGGCAGTGCTTCCACCAGGGGAGTGCTTCCACCAGGGAAGTGCTTCCGCCAGGGGAGTGCTTCCACCAGGGGAGTGCTTCCACCAGGGGAGTGCTTCCACCAGGGGAGTGCTTCCACCAGGGGAGTGCTTCCACCAGGGGAGTGCTTCCTCCAGGGGAGTGCTTCCACCAGGGAAGTGGTTCCACCAGGGGAGTGGTTCCACCAGGGGAGTGCTTCCACTAGGGAAGTGCTTCCACCAGGGGAGTGTTGCCACCAGGGGAGTGCTGTCACCAGGCGAGTGCTTCCACCAGGGAAGTGCTTCCACCAGGGGAGTGCTTCCACCAGGGGAGCGCTTCCACCAGGGGACTGCTTCCACCAGGGGAGTGCTTCTACCAGGAGAGTGCTTCCACCAGGGAAGCGCTTCTGCCAGGGGAGTGCTTCCGCCAGGGGAGCGCTTCCACCAGGGAAGTGCTTCCACCAGGGGACTGCTTCCACCAGGGAAGTGCTTCCGCCAGGGGAATGATTCCATCAGGGAAGTGCTTCCACCAGGGGAGTGCTTCCACCAGGGAAGTGCTTCCGCAGGGGAGTGCTTCCACCAGAGAAGTGCTTCCACCAGAGGAGTGCTTCCACCAGGGAAGTGCTTCCACTAGGGAAGTGCTTCCACCAGGGGAGTGCTTCTACCAGGAGAGTGCTTCCACCAGGGAAGCGCTTCTGCCAGGGGAGCGCTTCCACCAGGGGAGTGCTTCCGCCAGGGGAGCGCTTCCACCAGGGAAGTGCTTCCACCAGGGGACTGCTTAAACCAGGGAAGTGCTTCCGCCAGGGGAATGCTTCCATCAGGGAAGTGCTTCCACCAGGGGAGTGCTTCCACCAGGGAAGTGCTTCCGCAGGGGAGTGCTTCCGCCAGGGGAGTGCTTCCACCAGGGGAGTGCTTCCACCAGGGGAGTGCTTCCACAAGGGGAGTGCTTCCACCAGGGGAGTGCTTCCACCACGGGAGTGCTTCCACCATGGGAGTGCTTCCACCAGGGAAGTGCTTCCACCAGGAGAGCGCTTCCACCAAGGGAGTGCTTCCACCAGGGGAGTGCTTCCACCAGGAGAGTGCTTCCACCAGGGGCGTGCTTCCACAAGGGGAGTGCTTCCACCAGGGGAGTGCTTCCACCACGGGAGTGCTTCCACCAAGGGAGTGCTTCCACCAGGGAAGTGCTTCCACCAGAGAAGTGCTTCCACCAGGGAAGTGCTTCCACCAGGGGAGTGCTTCCACCAGGGAAGTGCTTCCACCAGGGAAGTGCTTCCACCAGGGAAGTGCTTCCACCTGGGAAGTGCTTCCGCCAGGGGAGTGCTTCCACCAGGGAAGTGCTTCCGCCAGGGGAGTGCTTCCACCAGGGCAGTGCTTCCACCAGGGCAGTGCTTCCACCAGGGAAGTGCTTCCACCAGGGGAGTGCTTCCACCAGGGAAGTGCTTCCGCCAGGTTAGTGCTCCCACCAGGGGAGTGCTTCCACCAGGAGAGTGCTTCCACCAGGGGATTGCTTCCACCAGGGGAGTGCTTCCACCAGGGGAGTGTTCGTCCAGGGGAGTGCTTCCACCAGAGAAGTGGTTCCACAAGGGGAGTGGTTCCACGAGGTGAGTGCTTCCACAAGGGGAGTGCTTCCACCAGGGGAGTGCTTCCACCACGGGAGTGCTTCCACCAAGGGAGTGCTTCCACCAGGGAAGTGCTTCCACCAGGGAAGTGCTTCCACCAGGGAAGTGCTTCCACCAGGGGAGTGCTTCCACCAGGGAAGTGCTTCCACCAGGGTAGTGCTTCCATCAGGGAAGTGCTTCCACCAGGGAAGTGCTTCCACCAGGGAAGTGCTTCCACCTGGGAAGTGCTTCCGCCAGGGGAGTGCTTCCACCAGGGGAGTGCTTCCTCCAGGGGAGTGCTTCCACCAGGGAAGTGGTTCCACCAGGGAAGTGGTTCCACAAGGGAAGTGCTTCCACCAGCAGAGTGCTTCCACCAGGAGAGTTCTTCCACCAGGGAAGTGCTTCCACCAGGGGAGTGCTTCCACCAGGGAAGCGCTTCCACCAGGGGACTGCTTCCACCAGGAAAGCGCTTCCGCCAGGGGAGTGCTTCCACCAGGGAAGTGCTTCCACCAGGGAAGTGCTTCCGCCAGGGAAGTGCTTCCGCCAGGGGAGCGCTTCCTCCAGGGGAGCGCTTCCACCAGGGGACTGCTTCCAACAGGGAAGTGCTTCCAACAGGGGAGTGCTTCCACCTGGGGAGTGCTTCCACCAGGAGATTGCTTCCACCAAGGGAGTGCTTCCACCAGGGGAGTGCTTCCACCGGGGGAGTGCTTCCACCAGGGGAGTACTTCCACCAAATGAGTGCTTCCACCAGGGATGTCCTTCCACCAGGGGAGTGCATCCACCAGGGGAGTGCTTCCACCAGGGGAGTGCTTCCACCAGAGGAGTGCTTCCACAAGGGGAGTGCTTCTACCAGAGCAGTGCTTCCACCAGGGAAGTGCTTCCACCAGGGGAGTGCTTCCACCAGGGAAGTGCTTCCGCCAGGGGAGTGCTTCCACCAGGGGAGTGCTTCCACCAGGAGAGTGCTTCCACCAGGGGATTGCTTCCACCAGGGGAGTGCTTCCACCAGGGGAGTGTTCCTCCAGGGGAGTGCTTCCACCAGAGAAGTGGTTCCACCAGGGGAGTGCTTCCACCACGGGAGTGCTTCCACCAAGGGAGTGCTTCCACCAGGGAAGTGCTTCCACCAGGGAAGTGCTTCCACCAGGGGAGTGCTTCCACCAGGGAAGTGCTTCCACCAGGGTAGTGCTTCCACCAGGGAAGTGCTTCCACCAGGGGAGTGCTTCCACCAGGGAAGTGCTTCCGCCAGGGGAGTGCTTCCACCAGGGGAGTGCTTCCACCAGGGCAGTGCTTCCACCAGGGAAGTGCTTCCACCAGGGGAGTGCTTCCACCAGGGAAGTGCTTCCGCCAGGGGAGTGCTTCCACCAGGTGAGTGCTTCCACCATGAGAGTGCTTCCACCAGGGGATTGCTTCCACCAGGTGATTGCTTCCACCAGGGGAGTGCTTCCACCAGGGGAGTGCTTCCTCCAGGGGAGTGCTTCCACCAGGGAAGTGGTTCCACCAGGGGAGTGGTTCCACCAGGGGAGTGCTTCCACCAGGGGAGTGGTTCCACCAGGGGAGTGCTGCCACCAGGGGAGTGCTGTCACCAGGCGAGTGCTTCCACCAGGGAAGTGCTTCCACCAGGGGAGTGCTTCCACCAGGGGAGTGCTTCCACCAGGGGACTGCTTCCACCAGGGAAGTGCTTCCGCCAGGGGAGTGCTTCTACCAGGAGAGTGCTTTCACCAGGGAAGCGCTTCTGCCAGGGGAGTGCTTCCTTTAGGGGAGCGCTTCCACCAGGAAAGTGCTTCCACCAGGGGACTGCTTCCACCAGGGAAGTGCTTCCGCCAGGGGAATGCTTCCATCAGGGAAGTGCTTCCACCAGGGGAGTGCTTCCACCAGGGAAGTGCTTCCGCAGGGGAGTGCTTCCGCCAGGGGAGTGCTTCCACCAGGGGAGTGCTTCCACCAGGGGAGTGCTTCCACCAGGAGAGCGCTTCCACCGAGGGAGTGCTTCCACCAGGGGAGTGCTTCCACCATGAGAGTGCTTCCACCAGGGGAGTGCTTCCACAAGGGGAGTGCTTCCACCAGCGGAGTGCTTCCACCACGGGAGTGCTTCCACCAAGGGAGTGCTTCCACCAGGGAAGTGCTTCCACCAGGGAAGTGCTTCCACCAGGGGAGTGCTTCCACAAGGGAAGTGCTTCCACCATGGGAGTGCTTCCACCAGGGAAGTGCTTCCACCAGGGAAGTGCTTCCACCAGGGAAGTGCTTCCACCTGTGAAGTGCTTCCACCAAGGAAGTGCTTCCACCAGGGGAGTGCTTCCACCAGGGGAGTGCTTCCACCAGGGGAGTGCTTCCACCAAGGGAGTGCTTCCACCAGGGAAGTGCTTCCACCAGGGGAGTGCTTCCACCGGGGATGTGCTGCCACCATGGGAGTGCTTCCACCAAGGAAGTGCTTCCACCAGGGGAGTGCTTCCACCAGGGGAGTGCTTCCACCAGGGGAGTGCTTCCACCAGGGGACTGCTTCCACCAGGTAAGTGCTTCCACCAGGGAAGTGCTTCCACCAGGGAAGTGCTTCCACCAGGGAAGTGCTTCCACCTGGGAAGTGCTTCCGCCAGGGGAGTGCTTCCACTAGGGGAGTGCTTCCACCAGGGGAGTGCTTCCACCAAGGGAGTGCTTCCACCAGGGAAATGCTTCCACCAGGGGAGTGCTTCCACCAGGAGAGTGCTTCCACCAGGAGAGTGCTTCCACTAGGTATGTGCTGCCACCATGGGAGTGCTTCCACCAAGGAAGTGCTTCCACCAGGGAAGTGCTTCCACCAGGGGGCTGCTTCCACCAGGGAAGTGCTTCCACCAGGGAAGTGCTTCCACCAGGGGAGTGCTTCCACCAGGGGAGTGCTTCCACCAAGGGAGTGCTTCCACCAGGGAAGTGCTTCCACCAGGGGAGTGCTTCCACCAGGAGAGTACTTCCACCAGGAGAGTGCTTCCACTAGGGATGTGCTGCCACCATGGGAGTGCTTCCACCAAGGAAGTGCTTCCACCAGGGGAGTGCTTCCACCAGGGGAGTGCTTCCACCAGGGGAGTGCTTCCACCAGGGGACTGCTTCCACCAGGGAAGTGCTTCCACCAGGGAAGTGCTTCCACCAGGGGAGTGCTTCCACCAGGGGAGTGCTTCCACCAGGGGAGTGCTTCCACCAGGGGAGTGCTTCCACCAGGGGACTGCTTCCACCAGGGAAGTGCTTCCACCAGGGAAGTGCTTCCACCAGGGGAGTGCTTCCACCAGGGAAGTGCTTCCACCCTACATTGCTTCCACCGTTGATGCTGGCATACTGCACAGAATTTCCGAGAGATTGGGATCATAGATTGCCATTATTATTGTTTGCTATCAGGGAGAGTAAACAAGAGTCCTGATTTTAGCTCCTTCGAACTTATTTGTGAATATACAGTTCGTGAACGTTTATCAGTTTTAGGGAGGTCTGGCAGGGAATACGATCTTTGACGCAACGATATCTTAAAAGTACTCGTGAGTTAGCCACTTTGTAGATGCTCCAAAGACGAATGAATATTATGATAAAAACAGCTGTTCCAAGATCGTTCCAAAAATGAGATAAGGTAATGGAACAAACGTTTG
>NW_027198493.1:5000-43635 GCF_038502225.1 Cherax quadricarinatus | reverse complement strand
AGGGATTTCTTGTCTTGACTTCCCCAGCACTGAGGGCCAGGAGAACTGTGTTCCTCAAGCGACTCGACAACCTTATCACTGTACAGGCCACTGAAGAAATCAAGTCATCTATCGAAGCAAAGAACCCTTGGGCCAAGGTAGACTTCATTACTAAAATACCCAATGCTTCATCCATGCTGAAGGTCACCTTCAGTGACGTCAACATGGCAGCCAGAGCTCTCGCTGAGGGTCTGGCTATTCACTACTTCCACATCAACCCAGCCTTCATCGAAGCAGAGAAATTCCAACATATCTCACAGTGCTATAATTGTTACTCATACTTACACACCACAAATGATTGTCCTACCAAGGACAAGAAGTTCTGCTCCACCTGTGGCCGTGAGGGTCATGACTTCAAGAATTGCACTACTGCTTCACCACCTAAATGCTTGAACTGCAAGAATGACCACCATACTCTTGCTGCCAGGTGCCCTACCAGAAGAGACATACTCAAGAAACAACAACAACAAAACAAACCCAACCCACAAGCCACCACATATTCTGCTATCGCCAAGCTTCAAGCAGACACTACCAAGATACTACATGCCACGCAAGCTGCTCCCACCACTTCCCTGCCAGCACCTACTGCCGACTCCACCAAGATTCTTTTGTTGCATTATGTATGCTCATGTACAGAATGCAGCTGAGCCTGGTTCCTTCAACACCACCATCAATGAACTTTTCAAACTAAATAATATGCCTGGCCTCACATTCCCTGCATCACCACCTTCCACTGAGATCCTAAAATCTACTGCAAATATTACCAGCATCACCGCTGCTCCACCGCTGTCACAACCTCCACTAGACACAGAGATGGACCAATCAGAGACCTCTGAGACGTCGGCAAAACCCACCAATGAGAGTCCACTACCGCTTTCATCCACTGCTTGAGCAACTGACCAGTCGGAAATCTCGCCTTCACCAGTTCAGCCACCAGCCAAGAAAGCAAAAACACAAGACACTGCGGATGCACCTCACGGTGCCACTGTCACTGACACTGCTGCACCACAACAAGTCCGATATCTGAAGGGTGTATACTTCTACACAACCAAGCAGTATAAGAACACAATGCTGTCTTCAGAAATCCATCATCACCTCCAGGACGGAACAGTCAAGTATACCTACGACCAAACTGCTACATACACCACTGCAGACATGACCAGACTACTCACTGCCAACACCCAACACCTTGTGGAAGTCAAGTACACCTCAAAGAGGAAATTCAGGATGCTTCAGAATAGGGACCTTGAAGACGGTACCCTCGTCTAGCACGACTATCCATGACCATTCACCCAGCACTTTGCTGTCCGCTAAAGCTGGGGTGAGGCTCCAATCAACCCTGTAACTGCTGCCTCTGCCCGACTGCACTTCTTTTGGGGAAGTCAGCGCAAGATAGAAGAAGACGACATCCTCCAACCGGAGGGCCAAGAAAGAAGAAAGATGATTATCGTCACCCCCCACCCGGGGGGCCACTGCCGGGTCACCATCTGGAGAAGACCTGGGCCAGAAGGACCTGCGAATCAACATGAATGAAAATGAACACCAACACACGACACTCCACACAGGAGAGCACAGCGCTAGCACGATCGACACCATGCATTGCCCTTCTAGGGCATGGTTGGTGCCAGAGCCCGAGTTTGTACCTTACAAGATGAGGGGGGTACTTGTGCCTCCTCCCATGGGAGACTTAGGTCTCAGACACTCCCTAGACAGGGAGCCAGTGCCGGGCCACCACTTGGAAGGGCCCGGGCCGGGAAAATACCGGCGAATCTTTAACAACAACAACTCTTGTGTTCTATATATTAAAAAACCACTTCCCCATCAACTTCTTGCACATAAGAAAAGAGAGGGGCTACAATACCACGGTGTTAGGATTTATATTGGGAACTCTGCTCTCAACATATTTAACTTGTATGCTCCTGCTGATAAGTTTAATTACTTGGAGCTCCCAACTTGTGCTCAGTCTGAACCTACTCTTATTATTGGCGATTACAATGCGAGACAAAAAAGCACTGGAAACTCACAGTTTGGTAATCGTAATGGTAATCAACTGTTGTCACTCTTAAACAGTCATGATAATGCGCAAATTGTAAGTGACCTTGAACCCACACATATCTATGGAGGTGTCCTTGATCTGTGTCTGGGCTTCAACATTACTTCTGCCAGCTGTGAGTCTTCCATTGTAACAGATATAGCGTCTGATCATTTCCCTAGGCTAACCTCACTAGATATTTGTAATACTATCCTTCCTGGTGGGATATTCAAACGGAAACGTTTTAATGTTCCCCCTGATCAGCATGATGACTTTGTTGCACATGTGACTGACTGGTATAATTCCTATGAATATTCTTCTGTTGAGACCTTTATCAATGACCTTGTGAGCAGTATTCAGAACTACTTAGAGCCGCCACTGAAACCTCTTGGTACTCTAAATCCAACAAACTTCAATAATAATCATACCTCCTTAAAAACCATACTTATTACAATGATTCTAAACTTCGAACATTGAAATGTACTGCTCGCAGACTAGGCCTAGCCTATAGACAACATCGTACCCCTGAAATGCTGAGCCTCTTTCAAACTGCCCTTGCTGCTGCCAGAGAGCGTATGACAGAGCTGCGGCAAACAGACGGAAAAATTTGTCAACGGTCTTAATGCTCACACCCCACTTAGCCGGGCATGGAGGGACATAAATAGAATTAAGGGTAATAGAACTGGGCAGATCGCGCACCCTCATCCCTTACATAGGGCGAATGAGTTAGTCAGTGCTTGGGCTGCTACATCTAGCTATGACAATCTTCCCAGTACCACACAGACAAAATTAAATGACAAATATGATGCAAGGGAGAGACTTGTTTGCTTTGTGCTCAGCAAGAAAGATGACTGCAACATTCCTTTTACTAATTATGAACTTGATGCAGCACTAAGGGTAACTCCACGTCGCCTCGTGAGGATGGTATTACTTACAGCATTCTCAGATTGTTGTGCCGAGTACCAGGTATTCCATTACTTGAATTATATAACATTAGCTATGTAACTGGGGAGCTCCATCAATCTTGGACCAACAGCCTCATCATTCCAATTCCTAAGCCCAATCAACAAAATGCATTTCGCCCAATATCTCTTACTATCCGCTTGTGTAAAACATTTGAGAGAATGATTCTTAATCGTCTCATGTACAGAATCAAACAATTCTTGTCTCTCCGGTTGCATGGTTTCATGCATGGAAGGAGTGTGCATCATTGCATAGCCACCTTTCTCACCCTGCACACTGACATCTCATACACTACCTTCCTTGACCTTAAATCCGCTTTTGATGTAGCCAACCGACAAGTAATCATTAGTGAACTTGCCAGAATGGATGTTGGAGGATGGCTTCTCCGCTGGATTAAAGGCTACCTGTCCAACAGAAAGTCGTCTGTGTTGTTTCAGGGACGTAAATGTGTAACTAAAGACTTTGAATCAGGAACCCCACAGGGAGGTGTGCTCAGTCCCACAATATTATATATTCTGATTAATGCCTTACTTAATGCTATGCTTAGTCAGCCCCATCATTATATGATTAGTTTTGCTGATGATATAATGATTCACACCACCGGATTCTCCAACACCCAAAACATTCTTAATCATGAACTAGCGTCGTGTCAGGACCTGGGGTTGATATCTAGGCTTTGAGGTTCCACTACTTGGACCTGTTGTAACGAGACTTTGTCGCCAATACAAAGAAAGACTGAGAGCACTTAGAGTTGTGGCTGGGTTTCACCCCAGGTATGGTGCTAATGTTAAAATTGTGAAAATTATGTATCTTACTTATATTAGATGATTGGTTGATTATGCTGCGCCACTACTTGCACTTGTGTCTGACTGGAAGCTGGGAGGGCTGGAAAAACTGCAGAACGAAGCAATGAGGATCATTTTAGGATGCCCTCGTACTGCCAAAATTTTAAATATGCAAAAGGAACTTGATATTCCAAGCATCAGAGATCGTGTTACTGAACGAAATATCCTAATTGGGGTTAATATGATCAGGCAAGCCCATTCAAACCCCTGCACAGAAGCCCTCCAAACTTTCCTCAGCACTGGCGAACACTCCTCCAGATGGATTGAAAAAACTGGAACTGACCTGCGCATGAATCAGATACATGATCTATCTCAAGTAAGGCAACAACGGCATTTCTCCGCTCCATGGAATATGACCCCATTCCAAACTACCATTCCTCCATTTCCCCCCAAAATACTTCTTAAATCACAACCAAAACTTCGCCTTGAAGCCAAACATGATGCCTTAAGCTGTATTGATAACTTAGTCACACAGCACACACTCTCGCAAATTATTTACGTTGATGGTTCTGTTCACCAATCCACTGGTGCAGCAGGTAGTGCTGCTGTTGTCGTACAGAGAGATGGCTCTCATAAAGAAATTGGAGCACGCATCAATAATTGGGCCTCTACCCCAGGTCCTGACACGAGGCTAGTACATGATTAAGAATGTTTTGGGTGTTGGAGAATCCGGTGGTGTGAATCATTATATCATCAGCAAAACTAATCACATAATGATGGGGCTGACTAGGCATAGCATTAAGTAATGCATTAATTAGAATATTGAACAGTGTGGGACTGAGCACACCTCCCTGTGGGGTTCCTAATTCAAAGTCTTCAGTTACACTTCTATGTCCCTGGAACAACACAGACGATTTTCTGTTGGACAGGTAGCCTTTAATCCAGCGGAGAAGCCATCCTCCAACATCCATTCTGGCAAGTTCACTAATGATTACATGTCGGTTGGCTACATCGAAAGCGGATTTAAGGTCAAGGAAGGTAGTGTATGAGCTGTCAGTGTGCAGGGTGAGAAAGGTGGCTATGCAATGATGCACGCTCCTTCCATGCATGAAACCATGTAACCGGGGAGACAAAAATTGTTTGATTCTGTACATGAGACGATTAAGAATCATTCTCTCAAATGTTTTACACAAGCAGCTAGTAAGAGATATTGGCCGAAATGCATTTTGTTGATTGGGCTTAGGAATTGGAATGATGAGGCTGTTGGTCCAAGATTGATGGAGCTCCCCAGTTACATAGCTAATGTTATATAATTCAAGTAATGGAATACCTGGTACTCGGCACAACAATCTGAGAATGCTGTAAGTAATACCATCCTCACGAGGCGACGTGGAGTTACCCTTAGTGCTGCATCAAGTTCATAATTAGTGAAAGGAATGTTGCAGTCATCTTCCTTGCTGAGCACAAAGCAAACAAGTCTCTCCCTTGCATCATATTTGTCATTTAATTTTGTCTCTGTGGTACTGGGAAGATTGTCATAGCTAGATGTAGCAGCCCAAGCACTGACTAACTCATTCGCCCTATGTAAGGGATGAGGGTGCGCGATCTGCCCAGTTCTATTACCCTTAATTCTATTTATGTCCCTCCATGCCCGGCTAAGTGGGGTGTGAGCATTAAGACCGTTGACAAATTTTTCCGTCTGTTTGCCGCAGCTCTGTCATACGCTCTCTGGCAGCAGCAAGGGCAGTTTGAAAGAGGCTCTGCATTTCAGGGGTACGATGTTGTCTATAGGCTAGGCCTAGTCTGCGAGCAGTACATTTCAATGTTCGAAGTTTAGAATCATTGTAATAAGTATGGTTTTTAAGGAGGTATGATTATTATTGAAGTTTGTTGGATTTAGAGTACCAAGAGGTTTCAGTGGCGGCTCTAAGTAGTTCTGAATACTGCTCACAAGGTCATTGATAAAGGTCTCAACAGAAGAATATTCATAGGAATTATACCAGTCAGTCACATGTGCAACAAAGTCATCATGCTGATCAGGGGGAACATTAAAACGTTTCCGTTTGAATATCCCACCAGGAAGGATAGTATTACAAATATCTAGTGAGGTTAGCCTAGGGAAATGATCAGACGCTATATCTGTTACAATGGAAGACTCACAGCTGGCAGAAGTAATGTTGAAGCCCAGACACAGATCAAGGACACCTCCATAGATATGTGTGGGTTCAAGGTCACTTACAATTTGCGCATTATCATGAACTGTTTGGAAATATAAACACAAATGCAGTATAATGTGATCCTTTATTGACAACGTTTCACCCACACAGTGGGCTTTTTCAAGTCACACACGGATCTACCTGGGGTTGGAAGGTACGAGAGTATTTATAGTCATGTTCAGAATGTTGAGGTCAGGTGGAGAATGCTGCATCTGATGATCTACCGGGTGGGGTTATAGAGTCTTGGGTAGCTTGGCAGGGGTATTGGACAAGTTGTGAGTAGACCTTCTGCAGTGTTCTATGTTCTTATGTGGGATAGCGATGAAGAAGTTTCTTGGCGAGTGGTTCAGCTATGTTATAGAAGCCATTGTTCTGGTTGAAATTGTTGGTTATAGAGATAAACGATGATTCCAGGATTCTTCTGTATTGAGTGTTGTCTTCTGTGGCTATAAGTCTTGAGTTTCTGTAGTTAATTAAATGGTTGTGTGAATTGCGATGTTGTACACAGGCATTCCTTGTATCGTCAGTCCTGCTTGCATATTGGTGTTCTGAAATACGTGTTTGGAGGTCTCTTGATGTTTCGCCCACATATAATTTGTTGCAGTCATTACAAGGGATTATGTATACCCCTGCAGAGGATGGAGGCTTGTCCTGTCTACTACTGGTGATGTCCTTGATGGTCGTGGTTGTGGAGGTAGATACTTGGAATGATGTTTTGGCAAAGATGTTGGAAACATGTTTGGCAATGGAGTTGGTGGGAAGGACTATGTATCTCTTCTCGGCAGTGTCTTCTCTGGGTGTGTTGAAGATGTTTAATGCTCGCCGTCTGCAGTCTCTGATGAAGTGACGAGGATAGTGGAGTTTAGAAAATACTTGTTCAATTATAGTGCATTCTTCCTCAAGGAACTCATTGCTGCAGATTCTGAGTGCACGCAGGAAGAAGCCTATAATTACACCACGTTTGGTTTTGGTGTCGTGGTGAGAGTAGAAGTGGAGAAGATCGTTTTGGTTGGTGGGTTTTCGATAGACTTTAAAACGAAGTTCGTGGTCAGCTTTGCAGAGTAGAACATCAAGGAAAGGAAGAGTGTTGTCGACTTCTTCTTCAAGTGTGAACTGGATTGAAGGCTCGACCTGGTTGAGCTTGTCTTGGAGAGCTTGAACGTTGAAGCGTTTAGGAGTTATGAGGAGAATGTCGTCAACATAACGGAGCCAGGTGACAGACGAAGGAATAATGGTGGAGAAACGTTCGGCTTCTAGATGTTCCATGTATAGGTTCGCCAGGACTGCACTGAGTGGCGAACCCATGGGTAGTCCAAAAGTCTGCTGAAAGAGGTGATTTTCGAAAGAGAAACACGTAAAGCCAACACATAGTTCAACAAGGTCGATGAAATCGCTGGCTGGAATGGGAAGATCAAGTGAATCGTCAATTTTCCTGCGCAAGAGATCGATGGCTTGTTTAGTAGGTACTTTAGTGAATAGGGAAGTCACGTCAAGGCTGGAAAGTTTCTTGTTCCTGATGTTGATGTTGCGAATGCGATTGAGAAGATCACCTGAGTGTTTGAGATGTGCTGGACTGATGATGTTCTGCTCTGCAAAGCTGACCACGAACTTCGTTTTAAAGTCTATCGAAAACCCACCAACCAAAACGATCTTCTCCACTTCTACTCTCACCACGACACCAAAACCAAACGTGGTGTAATTATAGGCTTCTTCCTGCGTGCACTCAGAATCTGCAGCAATGAGTTCCTTGAGGAAGAATGCACTATAATTGAACAAGTATTTTCCAAACTCCACTATCCTCGTCACTTCATCAGAGACTGCAGACGGCGAGCATTAAACATCTTCAACACACCCAGAGAAGACACTGCCGAGAAGAGATACATAGTCCTCCCCACCAACTCCATTGCCAAACATGTTTCCAACATCTTTGCCAAAACATCATTCCAAGTATCTACCTCCACAACCACGACCATCAAGGACATCACCAGTAGTAGACAGGACAAGCCTCCATCCTCTGCAGGGGTATACATAATCCCTTGTAATGACTGCAACAAATTATATGTGGGCGAAACATCAAGAGACCTCCAAACACGTATTTCAGAACACCAATATGCAAGCAGGACTGACGATACAAGGAATGCCTGTGTACAACATCGCAATTCACACAACCATTTAATTAACTACAGAAACTCAAGACTTATAGCCACAGAAGACAACACTCAATACAGAAGAATCCTGGAATCATCGCTTATCTCTATAACCAACAATTTCAACCAGAACAATGGCTTCTATAACATAGCTGAACCACTCGCCAAGAAACTTCTTCATCGCTATCCCACATAAGAACATAGAACACTGCAGAAGGTCTACTCACAACTTGTCCAATACCCCTGCCAAGCTACCCAAGACTCTATAACCCCACCCGGTAGATCATCAGATGCAGCATTCTCCACCTGACCTCAACATTCTGAACTATAAATACTCCGTACCTTCCAACCCCAGGTAGATCCGTGTGTGACTTGAAAAAGCCCACTGTGTGGGTGAAACGTTGTCAATAAAGGATCACATTATACTGCATTTGTGTTTATATTTCCATTGTGTCGGTATTTTATACCATTTATTTCCATGTGAAGGCTTACTCAGCCCTGTAACAACTTCAGACAGTATTACCAAGGCTGGCTCCTCCTCAGGAAAATTAATGAATAGAAAAAGAAATAATAACAGACAAACATAAACACTTTATTATATAGAAAATATAAAATATAAAACACTTAAATATGAAATATTAATCCTACATTAAAGAAAATGAAAAATGAAAAATATAAATGATAACTGAATTCAACGCTAATATAAAACTTGGGTGTCTGGTGTTGGTGACACTGTGTTGTTGAAATCGTAGCCATTGCCGATGATGTGGGGGGGGGGTCGCAGGTGTTGATGACAACCCACTGGCTCGTTCTTCACAGAATAGCCGTGAGTATTCTATCCTGATGACAGGAAAGCAGGTTCTTTACCGCTGCAATTATGAGGGGTTACGTCCTGCAATTTCATACAGGTGCACAGGTAATTAAATCCAAAAATGGGAGGTCTCAGGACGTTAGTCCATATCCATCAATTCTACTCGTTGATTGGCAGGTGACCCTCTCTGTCATCCAAGCTGGAAAGATAGAGAGGTTACCCACTGTTTAAGAAATCACTCTCCATGATAAGTACAATACCTAAAAGATGTGGTGATTATTACAACAGTCAACTTAGAGCAAGACTGAAAGGACTAAGTTTATTATTGGTCAAAAGTGAAGCTTTCAACCAATAAATCCACTAGAATACAAGGCAGGCATGTACTTACAGTAGTGCTGGGAGCTGTGAGTCTAGTGATTACTGTTTGGACCAGAGCCCCACACGTCACCTTTCGGGGGGGGGGGGGAAGGGGAGGGGAAGGGATAGCGGGAGCTAGACTGACCCTACCTTAACAAGCAGCCGGCAGTCAAACTATCACTTTCGGGGTGGGGGAAAAAAGGCGGGAATAGCGGGAGCTTGACTTACCCTACCTTAACAAGTAGCCGGCAATGAAACTATTGTTACTATATACTCCCTCGCTACTCCTATCTATTGAACTTTTCCCTCACACTCCCCCATACCAAGACTTATAGTCAAGGAGTATAAGAAGAATAGGCGAGGAAAAAGTTCTAACATGTGGAAGTCGCGTAAGGCAACAAATCTTCTACTGACTGTCACGACTTAACCAGTCAGAGAAATAATTGGATGAACCATTGATATACACAATATGGAACTTAAAAGCCTGGAGTGCCAATGTCCACCTCAAGAGGCGACTGTTGGTTCCCTTAAAAGTTTCTAGGTATATCAAAGGTTTGTGGTCCGTTTCTAAAATGAATTCTTTTCCCAGCAAATAAAATTTAAGTTTGGAGATACCCCACACAAGGGCTAAACATTCCTTTTCTATGGTGGAGTATCTCGTTTCTGCGGGAAGGAGTTTCCGGCTTAGGAAGCATACAGGGAAGGGAGTACCATCATGGTATTGTAGTAACACCGCACCTAAGCCAGTATTGGAGGCATCAGTTCTTAAACAAAATGTTTTATTAATATCTGGAATCTTAAGTATAGGGTCTTTCGAAAAGATACTTTTAATCTCATTAAACTTTTCCCGAGCTACGTCGGAAAGTTCAAGAGGTTCCTTCACAGACTTTTTAAGGAAGTCGGATAAGATGCCTGTAAGATCAGTAAGGTTCGGGATAAACCGTGCATAAAAATTTACAGAACCAAGAAAGCTACGCATGAGCTTCTTGGTTTTGGGGAATTTAAATTCTAATAAAGCTTTGATCTTACTGGGGAGAGGCTGCAGAGAGTTATTAGAAAGTATCAGTCCAAGATATCTAATCTTGTTATACCCAAGGAAGCATTTCTTCGGCTTGGCAGTGAGGCCATGTGAGCGTAACCTACGCAAAACTGATGTTAATGTTTGGATATGTTCGCCCCACGTGGATGTCATTACGTAAATGTTATCAAAATAAACTGAAACATTTGGCATATTACCCAAGACCTTTCTCATCAGTCTCACGTAGGTAGCACAGGCAGTTACCAAACCGAAGGGCATAGTTCTATATTGCATCAGTCCTTGGTGTGTAGGAAAAGCGGTGTACTGCTTAGAAGAAGGATCTAACATTACTTGATGATATGCCTGCGCAATATCAATCTCTGAAAAGAAGGAAGAGTCATAAAATTTGTGTAGATCGCTATCTATTAAGGGCATAGGCTCAGCATCCCACCGAGTTATAGCATTAAGGCCTCTGAAGTCAATAGCAAGTCTATATGAATTATCCTCCTTCTTAACCATGACTACTGGTGAACAATATGAAGATACTGAAGGTTCAATGATCTTTAGTTTTAATAATTTGTCTACCTCTCGGTCAAATGCATCCCTAAGGTGAACTGGAACTGGGTATAATTTTCGTTTGATAGGATTGTCCGTCACTAAGTCAATCTTATGGACTACCGTGGAGGTAACACCTGGAATATCAGTAAAGACGTCTGAAAAGTTACTCACACATTGAAGTAGTTCATGTCTCTTATGGTCATCCAAAGATTCATTAATATTAATGTTGGTTGCGTCCGAGTGGTCAAGAGTCACCAAGTCATGTAGTTCTTCATCATAGTCTAAGTTAGAGGTGTCAATTACGCACACCTTACATTCTTCAGTGAAGAGAGGCTTCACTCCCAGAAGTTGGTATAGATGTTGCATTAAGTCAGATGTGAATTGTGTCCCACGGTCAGACAAAATTTCTCTAGGGATGCCCACTCTGGAGAAGATGGACAAAAGGGCTTCAGCCACCTCTGTAGTAGTTATGGTTTTTAAGGGAACGGCTTCAGGGAAACTCGAAGCATAATCAACTAATGTTAATATATATCTATGTCCCCCAGATGAAAGTGGAGATAAAGGACCAACGATGTCAATAGCTACTCTTTCAAAAGGTACCGTAAAGACTGGCATTTTGACCATAGGTACTCGCCTGGTACCTCGGGAGGATGACAGTTGGCAAACTTTACACGATCTACAATAGGTAGTGACATCTGAGGACATTTTTGGCCAAAAATAGGTTTCCCTAATTTTATTTAAGGTTTTACGATGCGAGAAATGTCCGGCCACTGGCAGGTCATGAGCCATTTTAAGAACAGTCTCTCTGCATTGACTTGGAACAACTAAGATGGAATAGTCTATCTCATCTGAATTTAATTTGAATACTGACTTGTACAAGATACCTTTTATATATTCAAATTTATATGAAAAGTTTTTCCTTTGGATAACTTGATTTTGTTTAGCGGCATTATGGCAATTCTGAAGAGAAGGGCAATTACGTTGTAAATTGACAAAGGAGTCCTTCGATATATCTAAAGGCTTAAAGTCAGGGAAAATCAAAGGATGGACAGTAGGAGAAGCCTGGGCTTTGGTCTGAGCCCTAGTCAAGACATTTATAGTATCGGAGGTGATATCTTCACTTTCATCTAACAAGTGAACCGGTGATCCTACTACCTCGCTTTCGAGAGTAGCATCACTGGTTTTTAATCCCACATGAATCTCACGAGACATTGTCTCATCTGAACTTTCGAGGGGCTTCTCTGACTCTACAGGAAGAGGATCTGAAACACTTATGTCCATCTTTGGTGATGAAAGGTCAACCTCAGAAGGAAGAATGGCACCTTTTACATTACCTATTAGTACGGAGCAAGAAGTGATGGGAGCTAGTACGGCTTCAGACCAACCTGTGAACCATTTAGACCTAATGTAACAACGGATGGTAGGAAAAGTGTCCGTACGGCCCAAGTAGTCTGAAAGTATAGCAGAGGAATGAGTTTCTTTAAGGTTAGGGAACAGCTTATCAGAAATGACTATACATGTGCATCCAGTGTCTCGTAAAATGGTAGATACATTAAGTCCATTAACTGTTCCTGAACAGAAGGGTGCTTGGTCATTACAGTCTTTAAAACATCTTCCAACTTTTTGGACCTTCTTAGAAGGACAATCTGGACGTTTATGTCCCTTAACACCACACAAATGACAAACAGGAATAAAAGAAGTCATTTTACTTTCCACTAGAGGCTTTGATTTCTTAAGGTCTGATGAACCCTTGCCCTTAGGGTTCGATCCCTTTAGGTCTTTATAGGAATTGTGAGCCTCAGCATACAGGTCAGCAGCCTCAGCAACTTCCTCAGCTTTAATCAGGTTACGTTCTCTGATGAATGTTCGTATCTGGTGGGGAAGAGCTGTCAGGAACTGGTCAGCAACCATGAAGTCTCTAAGAGATTCATAACTGTGATCAATTCCTGAACTCTCTATCCAAAAGTCGAACAAACGAAAGAGTGTTACCTGTAACTGCTGAAAGTTCTGGCCAGGCTGTAAGGTGGCATACCTGAAATCTTTCCTGTAAGAATTAGTGGTTTTTTGATATGCTTTAAGGATTGCCTTCTTCAGTAGGTTATAATTACATATGATATCCTGCGACAAAGTTGCATAGATATTCAAGGCTGTACCAGAAAATAACATTCCTAACCTGGTAGCCCAGGTGTCAGCAGGCCATTCACAGAGGGTAGCGGTATTTTCAAACCTGATAATGTATGAAGTTATGTCTTCCCCCTCTGTGAAGGGAGGTAAATTAGGTGTTGGAATATGTGCACTAGCTGCACGTTGTTCCATTACTCCTTCCTCTAATTGTTGTTGTGTAAAAGTTAACTTTTTATTCTCTAATTCAAGGCGAGATTTTTCGAGCTCGCGATCCTTTTCTCTCTCTATTAACTCAAGTTCTCTTGCATTTTCCACAACTTCTCTATCCTTTGCTCCTTCCTCAAGTTCTCTTATTTTGCTCTTTCCTCAAGTTCCTTGTTCCTCACGTATCTTAGCTTTTCCTCAGTTCTCTAGCTCTTTCCTCACGATCAAGTCTATCACGCTCCTTTTTGTCTTCTCTTTCTCTTTCTAACTGTCTTTCTTGGATTTCTCTCTCAATTCTCTCTCTCTCCTTTTTCTCTTCTCTTTCTTTCTCCTCTCTCTCCTTTCTCTCTCTTCTCTTTCCCTTTCTAGCTGTCTTCTTCTCTCTCAATTCTCTCTCTTTCAAGTCTTTCCTGGATCTTAGCACTAATGAAAGATTCTAAATTTTTCCCTGTTATTCCTAACTTACTTCCAGCGTTCATCCAAAACTGGTATTCCTCCATGCTTGCAAGAATAACTTAAACTATCAGGGGAAATGAAACGGGTATTAAAGAAAACGGAGGGTTCAATTCCTGCTCCGCTCAAACTGTAAATAAACCAGAGGGCTCGATCCCTGCTTCAATTAAACAATATGTATTAATTAAAACGAAGGGTTCTATGCCGGCTCCGAGCAAACAGTAAGTAGAATGGGGTCACTTGACCATCCAATCTTCTCACCAACAAATCAAGAGTGTCCTATGACAGTTCCCTTGATATAATAAAGAGCTCAATGAAACAAATTGTCACTGGAAAATCTCGGGTCCCTAGAGTCTAATCCTCCAAAGTGTTTCAAGCTCGAAAAAAAAAGTGGCAGAATTAAATATTATATCCTGCCTGACTTGACTTACAATAAATTGAGACTATAACAATCACCAAATCTTTTAAATACCTGTACTGTAGTCCTACCATAGAGAATGATTACTCATGGCTGGTGGTAACCGTCTGTGGTATGCGGCGTTGAAGTTCCAATGGTAGATTCGAGATGGAGTTGAATCTTGATTCAGTAGAGTTGATCCTGGCAAGGTCGCCACTTGTGAAGGCTTACTCAGCCCTGTAACAACTTCAGACAGTATTACCAAGGCTGGCTCCTCCTCAGGAAAATTAATGAATAGAAAAAGAAATAATAACAGACAAACATAAACACTTTATTATATAGAAAATATAAAATATAAAACACTTAAATATGAAATATTAATCCTACATTAAAGAAAATGAAAAATGAAAAATATAAATGATAACTGAATTCAACGCTAATATAAAACTTGGGTGTCTGGTGTTGGTGACACTGTTGTTGAAATCGTAGCCGTTGCCGATGATGGGGGGGGGTCGCAGGTGTTGGTTACAACCCACTGGCTAGTTCTTCACAGTATAGCCGTGAGTATTATATCCCGATGACAGGAAAGCAGGTTCTTTACCGCTGCAATGATGAGGGGTTACGTCCTGCAATTTCATACAGGTGCACAGGTAATTAAATCCAAAAAGGGGAAGTCTCAGGACGTTAGTCCATCTCCATCAGTTCTACTCGTTGGCAGGTGACCCTCTCTGTCATCCAAGCTGAAAAGATAGACAGGTTACCCACTGCTTAAGAAATCACTCTCCATGATAAGTACAATACCTAAAAGATGTGGTGATTATTACAACAGTCAACTTAGAGCAAGACTGAAAGGACTAAGTTTATTATTGGTCAAAAGTGAAGCTTTCAACCAATAAATCCACTAGAATACAAGGCAGGCATGTACTTACAGTAGTGCTGGGAGCTGTGAGTCTAGTGATTACTGTTTGGACCGCAGCCCCACGCGTCACCTTTCGGGGGGGAGAGGGAAGGAGGGGAAGGGATAGCGGGAGCTAGACTGACCCTACCTTAACAAGCAGCCGGCAGTCAAACTATCACTTTCGGGGTGGGGGAAAAAAGGCAGGAATAGCGGGAGCTTGACTTACCCTACCTTAACAAGTAGCCGGCAATGAAACTATTGTTACTATATACTCCCTCGCTACTCCTATCTATTGAACTTTTCCCTCACAAAAACACGCCTCTACACTACACGTTGATAGAGGCGAACGGCTGAGTTTAAATGCAAGGAAGAGGGGTAGCTGATGAGGGGCAGCAGAGGCATCAAACGGAACGCTATTTCCAGTGTTACACTAAGTTTATCACGAGTCACAACTCTCTCAAACCAGTGTTCAGAGTGTTTTAATAACTAACTCTCAGGGAGGTTCTTCTCCTGTTTATATCGAGAACACCAGTAATGGGATTTTGATGAGACTCAAATTGTCCTCCTTTTAAAGGACACAGTAATCCATGGCTCTAATACTATTAAATTCAGTTTAATATTTATTATTTGTTTAAGGTTTTAGAAAAAAAAAATTAGTATCTGTTAAACGCCCTAAAAAAAAAAAACAGGTGGTGAAGGTTTACTTTGTTAGTTGTTCAGAAGACTATGATAACCCAAACAACTTTTTTTTACAAAATTCGCAAATTTATGTCGTAAATTTATGTCGAAAGTTTGTAACTGACTAGAAGAACCATTCTCCAGCAGATCTAATTATATTACCCATGTAATTATATTACCCACATTGTTAAATTGACAAGTTCGTAGGTAAAGAGCCCAAAGTCCATCTGACCAGACTCAAAGTCCAGCTGACCAGATTCAAAGTCCAGCTGACCAGACTCAAAGTCCTCTAAGATACAAGATACAGAGATAAAGTTGGAAGACAATAAGAGAAGACATTCACTTGGTCTTAAAAGAAAAATCAGTGTCACAAAGAAAATATGAACCTTCCAGGGAACAAAACACTTGTACTAAAATTGCACAAAAAGGCACAATACCTTGACTGGAACAATACACAAATAGGACCGAAACGTCGTCGTCAGCTCCTCTTATCTATGTGCAGGTTATCTGTGCATGCATTAAAAAATTTGAAGCTGACAATAAGAGGCGTTCTCCAGATATAATTTCCACTTTTAACATTTTTTTTTTCAATTTTACAGGTAGACAGTCAGTTAGTGCAGGAATCATCCTTCTCATCAGCAGCATCAGTGTTAAAGTTGTGAAGGTGATCACAAGAAACATTCTCACATTGTTGACTGGAACTCATTATCACAATCTGTTTACCATAATGAGTCAATAACAAGATGAACTTTCCATCGAGAAAAACATCAGCGCTAAGAATTTGAAGGTGATCAAAAGAGACGACCTTCAGTTACAGCAGGAAGTCTCTTGATTCCAATGTTTCTAACTTTGCTATTACTGGCAAATTTGTACCTACGTAGGCTAAACTTTAAGACTATCATCCTCATAATATCGAAACCATTCAGATGAGGCATAACGAAAGTTTAAAACCCGTCGGAAGAAGCTTTCTCAATACACACATAACCCGCACATAGAAGAGAGGAGCTTACGACGACGTTTCGGTCGTTTCTTGCTCTCCCTCTGTGGGCCCCTAGCTCCTTTGCAGTGCTCCCCTTTCTGGCTCCTCCTTCTTACTTCCCCATTATTTCTTCCTTCCTTCTCCGCCATTACTACTACCACTTCTACCACTACTACCATTACTACTACTACTACTACTACTACCACCACTACTACCACTACTACTACCACCACTACCTCTTCCTGTCTATATATACCCGTCCTGCTCTACTTCACGTTAGTGTGACTTTGTAAATGGTCCAAGTCGGACCGAAACGTCGTCGTAAGCTCCTCTCTTCTATGTGCGGGTTATTTGTGTATCGTTCCAGTCACGGTATTGTATTTCTTTTTTTTTTTTGTTAAGCTTTCTCAAGTTGTCATATAGAGATCATAACTGGGAATGGTCTTTACAAAATTACCCAGTGTGTACCTGCATGTAACAATACTTGCAGTGGGTACCTGCATGTACTAATACTTGCAGTGGGTGTACTGCATGTAACAGTGGGTACCTGCATGTAACAATACTTGCAGTGTGTACCTGCATGTAACAATACTTGCAGTGGGTACCTGCATGTACTAATACTTGCAGTGTGTACCTGCATGTAACAATACTTGCAGTGTGTACCTGCATGTAACAATACTTGCAGTGTGTACCTGCATGTAACAATACTTGCAGTGTGTACCTGCATGTAACAATACTTGCAGTGGGTACCTGCATGTAACAATACTTGCAGTGGGTACCTGCATGTAACAATACTTGCAGTGGGTACCTGCATGTTCAAATACTTGCAGTGGGTACCTGCATGTACTTGCAGTGTGTACCTGCATGTAACAATACTTGCAGTGGGTACCTGCATGTAACAATACTTGCAGTGGGTACCTGCATGTAACAATACTTGCAGTGTGTACCTGCATGTACTAATACTTGCAGTGTGTACCTGCATGCAACAATACTTGCCTCAACCTTTACAGCACAACAAGACTGAAAATTTGAAGCTAATTGAATGATGTGTTCTCAGATTATAAACTAAATCTTCCTAGGAAGAAAAATGGATCGACTCAGACAACCACTGTCAGGTACACCTTCACGATACCAACCACTGACAGGTACACCTTCACGATACCAACCACTGTCAGGTACACCTTCACGATACCAACCACTGTCAGGTACACCTTCACGATACCAACCACTGTCAGGTACACCTTCACGATACCAACCACTGTCAGGTACACCTTCACGATACCAACCACTGTCAGGTACACCTTCACGATACCAACCACTGTCAGGTACACCTTCACGATACCAACCACTGTCAGGTACACCTTCACGATACCAAATATAATAATGATATAATCATGCCATCGTCATCGATATTATAAACATTTCCACTGTGGTTGTGTTTATTCATTCCGAGTGTTTAAGACCACTGTAAACCAATTTTTACTTCAATGACAGGGAGATTTTCTTTTTTGTCAAGATATACTCTGACCAAGCAATGACTGTCTATGAGCAGAAAAGTTAACACAACACTATGTTTGAAGCACAACAGAAAGAATACAATATTGACTCTCCATAATGCACATGTGAGTCCTCATCTTGAATATGACATCCAGTTTTGGTCTCCAAATTACGTAAAAGACAAAGGTATACTGGAGACGGTACAGAGAAAGGTTACCAAACTCCTGCCATCACTCAGAAGCAAAAAATAAAAAAAATCGAAGCATTCAGCCTTTTATTCTTTTAAAAAATGGAGACTGAGAGATCTCATGAAAACGTTTAAGATATTGAAAGTTTAAGCCTTTCATATGAAAGAAAGAAATATATTGTTGCAGTTTTCAACCTCTTACATGTGTCAGCAAACTTTTTCTTATTTAACAAGTATCAAAAACAAAGACAGAAATCGTCTCCTTTCAGTCGATGATGAAATTCGTGTGTGTTTATCTGTGTGTGTTTATCCGTCTGTGTTTATCCGTCTGTGTTTATCCGTGTGTGTTTATCTAATGTTCGACCCCGAATTAAGTATTTATGTACCAAACAACATGTGTGTTATATATGATATTAGTTTTTTATATTTATTCTCTTTTTGTTTACAGATAGAGTTAATTTTTTTTGGAGCGAATTATAAACCATCGAAAGAGTTTCTTAAACAAGCAGGTTGATTTCAGTTATTTTATTTTTACATTGTCAACAAACTTGAGAAAAGCCTAAGTATAGTGAGGTGTGTCATAGTCATATTGAGGTCATAGTTTAGGTGATGTCATAGTCATAGTGAGGTGTGGTCATAGTTAGATGTGGTCATAGGTAGATGTGGTTCATGTTTCCAGGTCTCCATCCGTGGGTTCACGGATGTCAACACTTACAGTTGTTTTGGTGCTTTCCTTAGTTCCGTGTCTACAGATGTCTATCTGTGTCCCCTCAGATGCATTCCCAGGAGTGGTCATATACAGTGATGTGTGGTCGTAGTGAGATGTGGTTGTAGTGAGGTGTGGTCATAGTGAGGTGTGGTCGTAGTGAGATTTGGTCTTAGTGATGTGTGGTTATAGTTAGGTGAGGTCATAGTAAGGTGTGGTCATAGTCAGGTGTGGTCATAGTCAGGTGTGCTTTATGCTTCCAGGTCTCCATCCGTGGGCCCCCGGATGTCAACCCTTCCACACTTCCCACACCCGGTTGTTTTGGTACTTTCCTTAGTTCCGTGTGTCCAGAAGTCCATCTGTGTCCTCTCAGATGAATTCCCTCACTTTCCCAGGTGGGTAAGTGGCGGGGTAGTTGGCTGGGTGTGCGAGTGTTTGTGTGTGTACTCAATGAATTGTGGTTGCAGGGGTCGAGACTCAGCTCCTGGCCCCGCCTCTTCACTGATCGCTACTAGCTCCTCTTTCTCCATGTTCCATGAACTTTATCATACCTCGTCTTAAAGCTTTGTATGGTTCCTGATCCAATACCTCACTATTCCATTTCGTGACAACTCTGTGACTGAAGAAATACTTCCTAACATCCCTTTGATTCATTCGAGTCTTCAACTTCCAATTGAGACCCCTTATTTATGGGTCCCCTCTCTGTAACAGTCTGTCTCTGTCCACCTTATCTATTCCACGCAGTATTTTGTATGTCGTTATCAGATCTCCCCTAAACCTCCTGTCCTCCAGTGTGGTCAGGCCGATTTCCCTTGTTGCAAACCTTTTGCACTTTCTCTAATTTCTTGACGTGCTTGACCAGATGTGGGTTCCAAACTAGTGCTGCATACTCCAGTATGGGCCTGACTGAGGTATCGGAATGTTATTCTCAGGTTTGCCAGGCGCCCATATGCTGCAGCAGTTACCTGGTTGAAGTGTGCTCCCGGAGACGTGCTCGGTGTTATACTCACCCCAAGATCTTTCTCCTTGAACGAGGTTTCCAGTTTTTGGCCACCTAGCCTGTACGCTGACTGCGGTCTTCTTTGCCCTTCCCCGATCTTCATGACTTTGCATTTGGCGGGGTTACATTCGAGAACCTAGTTGCTGGACCACGTGTCCAACCTGTCCAGGTCTCTTTGAAGTCCTACCTGATTCTCATCCGATTTAGTTCTCCTTATCAACTTCACATCATCTGCGAACAGGGACACTTCCGTCATGTCATTCACGTATACCAGAAATAGCACTGCTCCTAGGACTGACCCCTGTGGGACCCCGCTCGTCACAGGCACCCTCTGTGATACCTTATCACGTACCATGACTCGTTGTTGCCTCCCTGTCAGGTATTCTCTGATCCATTGCAGTGCCCTTCCTGTTATACGTGCCTGATCCACCAGCTTCTGCACTAATCTCTTGTGAGGAACTGTGTCGAAGGCCTTCTTGCAGCCCAAGAAAATGTAATCAACCCAGCCCTCTCTCTCGTGTCTTACTTCTGTTACTTTGTCATGAAACTCCAGAATGTTTGTGACACAGGATTTGCCTTCCATGAATCAGTGCTGGTTTTCGTTTATAATCTCGTTCCGTTCCAGGTGCTCCAATACTTTCCTCCCGATAATCTTCTCCATGACTTTGCATACTATACACGTCAGTGACACTGGTCTATAGTTTACCGCCTCGTTTCCGTCTTCTTCTTAAACATGGGGACTTTATTTGCCGTCTTCCATACCTCAGACAGTTGTCCAGTTTCAAGGGATGTGTTGAAAATTGTGGTTAATGGCACAGCGTCTCTGCTCCCTCTCTAAAGACCCACGGAGAGATGTCCGGCCCCACCGACTTTGAGGTATTAAGGCTACTTAGCAGCTTCTTCACCTCCTCATTTGTGTGTATTTCATCCAACACTTGTTAGTATAACCCTTCTTGGTGTCCTTCCCTGTTTTGTCTTCCCAGAGTCCTTCCTGGTTTTACTGTAAATACTTCCTTAAATCTCGTGTTGAGCTCCTCACATACCGCTTGATCGTTTCTTGTGAGCTCCCCACCTTCTTTCCTCAGCCTGATTACCTGATCTTTGACTGTTGTCTTTCTCCTAATGTGGCTATACAGCAGTTTCGGGTAGGACTTGACTTTCGACGCTATGCTGTTTTCGTACTATCGCTGGGCCTCCCTCCTTATCTGTGTGTGTGTGTGTGTGTGTGCTCACCTAATTGTGGTAGCAGGGGTCGAGACTCAGCTCCTGCCCAGCCTCTTCACTGATCGCTACTAGGTCCTATCTCTGTTTCCTGAGCTTTCTCATACCTCGTCTTAATTCTATGTATGGTTCCTGCCTCCACTACGTCACTTGCTAGGCTATTCCACTTCCTGACGACTCTGTGACTGAAGAAATACTTCCTAACATCCCTGTGAGTCGTCTGAATCTTCAGCTTCCAATTGTGACCCATTGTTTCTGTGTCCCCTCTCTGGAACACCCTGTCTCTGTCCACCTTATCTATTCCACGCAGTATCTTGCATGTCGTTATCAAGTCTCCCCTAACCCTTCTGTCCTCCAGCGTCGTCATTCCGATTTCCCTCAACCTCTCATCGTAGGACATTCCCCTGAGCTCTAGAACTAGCCTTGTTGCAAACTTTTGTACTTTCTCTAATTTATTGACGTGCTTGACGAGGTGTGGGTTCCAAACAGGTGCTGCCTGACGTACACAGTGTACAGTGTCTTGAACGATTCCTTATTAAGGTATCGGAACGCTATTCGCAGGTTTGCCAGGCGCCCATATGCTGCAGCAGTTATCTGGTTGATATGTGCCTCCGGAGACGTGCTCGGTGTTATGGTCACGCCAAGATCTTTCTCCTTGAGAGAGGTTTCCAGTCTTTTTCTACCTAGCCTATACTCTGTCTGCGGTCTTCTTTGCCCTTCCCCAATCTTCATGACTGCATTTGGCAAGGTTGAATTCAAGAAGCCACTTTCTGGACGACATGTCCATTCTGTCCAGGTCTCTTTGTAGTCCTGCCTGATCCTCATCCGATTTAATTCTTCTCATCAACTTCACATCATATGCGAATAGGGACACTTCTGAGTCTAACCCTTCCATCATGTCATTCATATATATCAAAAATAGCACTGTTCCTAGAACTGACCCCTGTGGGACCCCGCTCGTCACAGGCGCCTACTGTGATACCTCTTCACGTACCATGACTCGTTGTTGCCTCTTTGTCAAGTATTCTCTGATCCATTGCAGTGCCATCCCTGTTACACACGCCTGATTCTCCAGCTTCTGCACTAATCTCTTGTGAGGAACTGTGTCGAAGGCCTTCCTGCAGTCCAGGAAAATGCAATCCACCCACCCCTCTCTCTCGTGTCTTACTTCTGTTACCTTGTCATAAAACTCCAGAAGGTTTGTGACGCAGGATTTGCCTTCCATGAATCCATGCTGGTTGTCTTTTATATTCTTGTTACGTTCCAGGTGCTCTACCACTCTCCTCCTGATAATCTTCTCCATGACTTTGAATACTTTGCACGTCAGAGACACTGGTCTGTAGTTTAGTGCCTCGTTTCTGCCTCCTTTCTTAAAAACAGGGACTACATTTGCCGTCTTCCATATCTCAGGTAGTTGCCCAGTTTCAAGGGATGTATTGAAGATTGTGGTCAGTGCACGCACAGCGTCTCTGCTCTTTCTCTGAGGACCCACAGGAAGATGTCCGGTTCTATCGCCTTTTAGGTATCAAGACCACATGGCACCTTCTGCACCTCCTCCTCCGTTGCTCGTATGTCATCCAACACTTGTTGGTATATTCCCTGTTGATGTTTCCCTCTGTGCTGTTTTCCCATAGCCCTTCCTGTCACTACTGTAAATACTTCCTTAAATCTTCTGTTTTGCTTTTCACATACCTCTTGATCGTTTCCTGTGAATTCCCCACCTTCTGTCCTCAGCCTGATCACCTGGTCTTTGACTGTTGTCTTCCTCCTCATGTGGCAATACAACAGTTTCGGGTCAGACTTGACTTTCGGTGCTATGTTATTTTCATACTGTCGCTGGGGCTATCTCCTTACCTGTGCGTACTCGTTCCTGGCTCTGCGACTAATCTCCCTATTTTCATGTGTTCTATGCCTTCTGTACATTTTCCATTTTTTATTGCACTTAGTTTTTGTCTCCTTACACCGTCGGGTAGGCCAGGGGCTCGTTCTGGTCTTCTTATTTTTTCTGTTGCCCATGGGATCAAATCTTTCCTCTGCCTCCTTGCATTTTGTTGTTACGTATTCCATCATTTCGTTTACTGACTTTCCTTCCAGCTCTCTGTCTCACTGATTCTCCTGCAGGAAGTTCCTCAAACCTATGAAGTCCCCTCTTTTATATTTTGGCTTTTCCCATTCAACTCCTGTTACCCTCTCCACTTGTATCTCTACTATGTATTCAAAGCACAGAACCGCGTATTCACTAGCTCCACAGGGTGAACACAAGGTCCAGTCTTGCTGGTTCGTCCTCCCCTCTCACTCTCGTAGTGTCCTTGTCATGTTGGTACATGAGGTTTTCCTGTACCACATCTATCGTCTTGGTTCTCCATGTTTCGGGACCCCCGTGTGGCTCCAGGTTTTCCCAATCAATCTCCCTGTGGTTGAAATCGCCCATAACCAGTAACTTTGCTCTGCTCGAGTGAGCTCTTCGTGCCACCTTAGCCAGTGTGTCCACCATTGCTCTGCTGCTCTCTTCATATTCCTCTCTTGGCCTCCTGCAGTTCTGTGGCGGATTATACATCACTGCAATGATTACCTTGTGCTCCCCAGACTGAAGTGTACCTACTATGAAGTCTCTTTCTCCAATCTCGTCTATGCCTCCCATTTTCTAGAATTTCCATCGGTGATGGTGACGACCGGTGGTGAGGGTGATGACCTGGTAGTGAGAGTGGACTGGTGGCGAGGGTGATGAACTGGTGGTGAGGGTGATGGACTGATTGTGATGGTGATGAACTTGTGGTGAAGGTGGACTGGTGGTGAGGATTATGGATTGGTGGTGAGGGTGATGGACAGGTGGTGAGGGTGATGGTAAGCCCAATAAAGACATCCACCAACCTGGGAACTATAGACCTATATCTTTACTTGAAGTCACTGGAAAAGTTCTTGAGAAAGTCATTTCCAACAGATTGAACTACTATATGGAGTTTAATCACTTTTTTACTGAAAAACAATTTGGCTTTAGAACACATAGAGGTACCAATCATGCAATAAATGTTATTTTCGATACTGTAGCAAGTCTAAAACATCAGGGCAATCTTGCCTTAATTGCCACCAGAGATGTTCATAAAGCTTTTGATAGCTTATGGCATGATGGAATTATATACAAACTCATTGACCTACCAGACCATAACTGGACTTTTCTCAGATTAATATATAATTTCTTAACCCAACGAAAAATCATTCCCACCTTTCATGGCAAGTCGACAGAGCCATTTATACCAACAGCTGGTGTCCCACAAGGTTCTTGACTAAGTCCAATTCTGTTCAACATTTATGTGAATGACCTTCCTCAACCAGAGTTTAATGATACAATTGTGACACAGTTTGCAGATGATGTTATTCATGTCGTCTCATCAACTCCGGTAACAGGAAAATAGAAGTATGAGAGAGTCATAGAAAAAATGAATATTGAACTTCGTAGAACATCTAATTGGGAAAAGAAATGGAGAATTACGACTAATCCTGACAAGGTCCTTGTTAGCACGATAGGATGTTTTGCATCAACCATTGAAGATAAAGGGGGTATCTCCATCAGAGGTACACCTGTAGCCATTAGAAACCCTAACAAGATCTTGGGATATGAAATAGACAGGCTGCTCCACTCAACATCTCATGTAACTAAAAAGATCAACACAGCCAAAGCCGGTCTTAGCAGACTCTTTCGATTCAATCAAGCCCCTCAACATGTAAAAAAACATCTGTATAAAATGATAATAAGACCAATACTCGAATACCCTTGTGTCCCAATGTCATTAACAACAAAAACCAACATGCTACGGTTACAAAGGGTCCAGAATAGAGCTCTTCGCTTTATTACCGATACCAGGAGGAGAGACAGAGTTAAAATGGCAGATTTACACATACAACAAGATATTACTGCCATAAATGTACGCCTTGACACCCTAAAAAAGAAACAACTTTATACAATGCAAGAACTATACATGCCAGATAGAGAACATCCTATACAAGTGGTAAATACCACGGATTATATCATCAATACTCCTCCTCACAGGACTCAAAGAATGACTCTCCCACAGAGGGTTCGTCGTTTTATTCATAAAGATGATTACCATCGACCCATGATATTGAGCAACCTCCCTGATGAAGAAGATTGGGTACCACCAGAACCCTTCTATGTATCCTGAGAAAATCATCGCCCCCAATTAGGTAGACATCTTATATAACAATCTAATGTAAAAATTATGCTATTTACCATGGCTGGACACCACCTATAAGAAGCCATTGTCACGAAATTATAAACTGGCTAGAAAATTATTGCCTTCATTGTCGCATAAATATCCGTTGTGCAATCGCAAAAAAAAAAAAAAAAAAAAAAAAAAAAAAATTGCAACTTGTATAATTACTACCAATTCAGAGTCATGTACTTATATATCTGTTATAACTATGTGACTCTGATGGGTTAGTATTATACTTCTTAAAGAATATCTTATGATTTCACATACTCTTTTTAAATTACACCAAAGTGGTTGGGCCACTTACCTTTTATATCCTACCTCTCCTCCCTCCCACCCTTTTCCAATATTTCCATCCTTACCCATCTTACCAAAGCTCTGGTCATAAGAAGAAGAAGAAGAAGAAGGTGGCGAGGGTGACGGACTGTTGGCGAGGGTGAAGGACTTGTGGTGAGCGTGATGAACTAGAGGTGCGGGTGATGAACCGGTGGTGAGGGTGATTGTGATGGACTGGTGGTGAGGGTGATTGTGATGGACTGGTGGTGATGGTGATTGTGATTTACTGGTGTTATGGGTGATGGGCTACGGGGTGATGGTTATGGACTGGCGGTTTGGGTGACGAACTGGTGGTGAGGGTGGTGAACTGGTGGTGAGGGTGGACTGGTGGTGAGGGTGATGAACTGGTGGTGAGGGTGGACTGGTGGTGAGGGTGACGAAGTGTAGGTGAGGGTGATGTACTAGTGATGAGGGTTATGGGTTTGTAGTGAAAGTTATGGGCATGTGGTGGGTGTGAAGGACTAGGGGTGAGGGTGGTTGAGAGTGATGAACTAGTGGTGTGGGTGATGAGCTGGAAGTGTGAAAGGTGGACTGGTGGTGAGTGTGATGGCCTGGGGGCGAGGGTTATGGACTTTTGGTGAGGGTGATGGATTGGTCCTGAGGGTGACTGACTGGTGGTGAGGGTGACGAACTGTTGTGAGGGTGATGAACTGGTGGTGAGGATGGACTGGTGGAGAGGGCGATGAACTGGTGGTGAGGGTGGACTGGTGGTGAGGGTGATGGCCTGGTTATGAGGGTTATGGACTGGTGGTGAGGGTGATGGAAAGGTGATGAGGGTGATGGAATTTTGGTGAGGGTGATGGACTGGTGGTGAGGTTGATAGACTGTTGGTGAGAGTGAAGGACTGGTGGAAAAGGTGAAGGATGAAAAGATGAAGGTGACACACTGGAGGCGAGGGTAATGGATTGGTGGTGAGAGTGATGAACTAGTGGTGTGGGCGATGAATTGGAAGTGTGAAAGATGGACTGGTGGTGAGAGTGATTGTGATGGACTGGTGGTGAGTGTGATTGTGATGGACTTGTGGTGAGGATGATTAAACTGGTGGTGATGCTGATGGACTGCTGGTGAGAGTGTTGGAATGGTTGTGAGGGTGATGGAGTGTTGGTAAGGGTGACTGACTGGTGGTGAGGGTGATAAACTGGTGATAAGAGTGTTGCACTGGAGATAAGGGCGATGGACTCGCAGTGAGGGTGATGGACTGGTGGTGAGGGTGATATATTGGTGAAGAGAGTGATGGATTGGTGGTCAGAGTGAAGGACTGACTGGGAGGGTGAATTACTGGTGGTGAGGGTGTTAGCCTGGTAGTGAGTGTGACGGATTGGTGGTGAGGGTGATGGACAGGGGGTGAGGGTGTTGGACTGGTGGTGGCTGTGTTAACAGGTGGTGAAGGCCGACTCGTGGTGAGTGTCATGGACTGGTGGTGTGGGTGGTGGATCGGTGGTGAGGGTGATGGAGTGGAGGTGAGTTTGATGGTGATGCACTGGTGGTAAGGTTAATGGACTGGTGGCGAGGGTTATGTATTTGTGGAGAGGCTGATGGATTGGTTGTGAGAGTGATGGTTACAGACTGGTGGCGACGGTTATTTACTGGTGGTGAGGGTGATGGACTGGTGGCGAGGGATATGGACTGGTGGAGAGGGTGATGGACTTGTGGTGAGGGTGATGGACTGGTTGTGAGAGTGATGGTGACAGACTGGTGGTGAGGGTTATTTAATGGTTTTAAGGGTGATGGACTGGTGATGAGGGTGATGAACTGGTGGAGAGGGTGATGGACTCACGGTGAAGGTGATGAATTGGTGGTGAGGTTGATGCACTTTTGGTGAGGGTGATGGACTGGTGGTGAGGTTTATGAACTGGTGGTGAGAGTGGAGTGGTGGTGAGGGTGATGAACTGGTGGTGATGGTGATAGACTGGTGGTGAGGGTGATGAGCTGGTGATGAGGGTGATGGACTGGTGTTGAGGGTTATGGACTGGTTGTGAGGGTGATGGATTGATGGCGAGGTTGATGGACTGTTGTTGAGAGTGAAGTACTGGTGGAAAAGGTGAAAGACTGGTGCTGAGGGTGACGGACTGGTATCACGGGTCATGGAATGGTGGTGAGAGTGATGAACTAGTAGTGTGGGTTTTTCAAACCCACACTGGAGCAGTACTTCTCCTCTCTTCGGAAGAAGAGTTACTTCAACTCCTAAAGCATGATGTCTTGGATAAACTGAAGACTTCTGGTGTTATCCCAGTTGCACCTGACAGCTATCAAGCTCAGAGGACTGTGTTTGTGGCCAGAATCAACAGTTTTATGAAACACAGCACTGTTAATGAAATTGTTGATAACATTAATGCCGAGAATTCTGACCTTAGGGCTGTAGAAGCACACAAATTCTCGAATCACAACAGCAATAAGGTAACTTTAAAATTAATACTCGAGACACCTGAGGAGGCCAAACTTGTGTGTCAAAATGGCTTCAAATGTTTCAGTACCAAATGCACATCTGACCAAATTTCTCTGGAACGTTTTGTCAGTGTGACACAATGTTTCAAGTGTTATGCCTTTGGTCATAACAACAACAAATGCAGTACACAAGGGCAAATTTGTAGCATTTGCTCTGGCCAACATTCCTATCGTGATTGTACCAATAAAAATTCACCTAAATGTGTCCTCTGTAATGGAAAACATCATGCTGTTTCTGCTATTTGTCCTGAAAGAAAAAAGGAAATGCAGAAAATTCTTGATGCCAAGAAACTATCCACTTCTAAGAAGACCACTCCCCAGGCACCGCCAACCATGTCCCAAACTTCCTTCCCAGCTCTGCCTGGATCAAGTGGGATCCAATGGATCCAATGTTTGGAATTCTGCCCCTCTTGGAGCGCACCAATCTAACCCTCACTTACAACAGACACAACAACAAGGTTCAGTCGCATCTCATGTGTCTCAGGTATCCACAGACGGGGATATAACGAGAGCACAACTAATGTACTTGGTGGCCAAAGACACAGCAGGTGGTGATATTCAACTCTGCTCTCGTGTTTTAAATGATCTGTTAATGGCTAATGGGATCACTCCCATCATTATCCCTGAAAATGTGAAGGCCATTATGACCCAGCCTTCTCATAACAAGAAGTATGTACCATACTCTACATCTAAAAATAAGCCTAAGTCATCCCTGGCCCAGGGATCGTCCTCCTCGCAAACCCAGGTTGTCAACTCCTCTCAACCCGATAAGTCAACACCTGAACATAACAATGCCCCAGAAAGTGGTGCCTACTCTCTCGCTATTGTAGCTGATCCTGTTGTACAGGAACTTTCCCAAGGTAACTCACCTTGCCTATCTAATATTCACTTGGAGCCTACACAGTCTCCCATTAACTCTCACGAGCCTCTGCTTCCTGAAACTGAGAATAGCATACCTCAGTTTTATGATGATGACTCTAACGACTCTAACGATTCTAACGACTCTAACGATTCTAATGAGTCTGTTAATATTACTGCCTCTAGTGAAGATGATGGCATTTTTAATACACAAGCATCCACGCAAAAGTTCTCTCCTCCCCTTGACGAGTCCAGCAGGAATAGTGTAGATACAACACATGACATTACTTGTAGGCGTTCAGAACGCAGTGTACGATCGAAGAATAAGAAATAATGGGGATTACAATCTTCCAACTTAATGTTCAACATTTCTTTAATAACCGTTACCTTCTTGAGGTTGAACTACATAACTATAATCCCGATGTTATACTTTTGAACGAGACAGCTGCAAGAGTTGATCAACATATTAAATTACGTGGATACTGTACTGTTGAGAAATCGAGAGGACCGTTTAGTGGTGTAGCCATCTTGGTTAAATTAGGATATACATTTAAAAATATTCATGTGGATGAAGACAACATTCTTGCAATAGAACTAACAACGTCGCATGGACAACTAGTAATAGGAACTGGATATTTTCCCCCGAGACAGCCATATATAGAGTCAATCCCTCTACATAGGATATTAAGCAGAAATATTCCAACAATTCTAGCTGGAGATTTTAATGCTCATCACCCTGCCCTCTTTAACTGTGGAGCTGGTATTCCACTGGGTGACTTAAAAGGAAAACAACTCTTTAATATCATGACAGCTAGAAACTTGTCATTTCAAGGCCCATTCTTCAAATCGTACATTGGACCTCATCCAGGAACACCAGATATTGTACTGACAAACAGAGACTGTGACATCTTTCACTGTCGTATATCTCCTGGTGGAAATGTAGGATCTGACCATATCCCTGTTATAATACAACTACAAACTTCTCCATTTAGAATACCTGTAACTCCTAAACCCAATCTTAACACCCTAGGATTTGACCCCTTCAGGGCATATCTGGGTGAAGATGAAATTGTGTCTTTGGAAAATCTACCTTCCAGTGCAATTGATGATGCAATCAGGTCCCTGCACAATCGAATAATTGAAGCTACCAATGCAAATTGCCAATTAGCTTCCACGAAGATATACCAACAATATAAACCTACTAGAGAAATTAGAGACACTTTAAGAAATTATCAAGCAGAATGTCGAAGGCATCTTCAAACGCGACAACCACCAGCAGCTACACTGCACCGATTAAGGCACGAATTAATTAACATGATTAGTCAACACAAACGAGACATATGGAAATTTCTAGTTCTTCAAGCTAATCAATATAAACGTGAACCAGCAAAATTTTGGAGTAAGATCCGACAACTTTTAGGGGCAAAGCACAAGGCTCCTAACTACCTAGTTCATACCTTCACTGATGAGGATGATGAAGATGTTGAAATTAAACTTGACGATCCACAGGACCAGGCTAATTTGATGGGTGATGTATGGGAGAAAATTCTCTCTCACAATAACAGTCGTCAATTTAATAATAATCATTATCAGTTAGTAAATGAATGGAGAGATGAAAACTTGGATGATCTACAACCACTACCTACCATCGATACTTCAACTCTTGAAGATACCCACCCGCTTACTAGACCTATTACATTACTAGAGATAAGTCAGGTTATTGGAAGAATGAGAAATAGAGCCCCTGGCCTCTCTGGAATAACAATGAAACAAATAAAGTACCTACCTAGAAATTGCAAACAGTCCTTGGTAAATATCTTTAATGCCATCTTGGCCTCAGGACATTTTCCAGTTGTTTTTAAGACTGCTAGAATGATCTTTCTTGCTAAGCCCAATAAAGACATCCACCAACCTGGGAACTATAGACCTATATCTTTACTTGAAGTCACTGGAAAAGTTCTTGAGAAAGTCATTTCCAACAGATTGAATTACTATATGGAGTTTAATCACTTGTTTACTGAAAAACAATTTGGCTTTAGAACACATAGAGGTACCAATCATGCAATAAATGTTATTTTTGACACTGTAGCAAGTCTAAAACAGCAGGGCAATCTTGCCTTAATTGCCACCAGAGATGTTCATAAAGCTTTTGATAGCTTATGGCATGATGGCCTTATATACAAACTCATTGACCTACCAGACCATAACTGGACTTTTCTCAGAGCAATTTATAATTTCTTAACTCAAAGAAAAATCATTCCCACCTTTCATGGCAAGTCGACAGAACCTTTTATACCGACGGCTGGTGTCCCACAAGGTTCTTGTCTCAGTCCACTTCTGTTTAACATTTATGTGAATGACCTTCCTCAACCAGAGTTTAATGACACAATTGTGACACAGTTTGCAGATGATGTTATTCATGTCGTCTCATCAACTCCAGTAACAGGAAAATACAAGTATGAGAGAGTCATAGAAAAAATGAATATTGAACTTCGTCGAACATCTAATTGGGAGAAGAAATGGAGAATTACGACTAATCCTGACAAGGTCCTTGTTAGCACGATAGGATGTTTTGCATCAACCATTGAAGATAAAGGGGGTATCTCCATCAGAGGTACACCTGTAGCCATTAGAAACCCTAACAAGATCTTGGGATATGAAATAGACAGGCTGCTCCACTCAACATCTCATGTAACTAAAAAGATCAACACAGCCAAAGCCGGTCTTAGCAGACTCTTTCGATTCAATCAAGCCCCTCAACATGTCAAAAAACATCTGTATAAAATGATAATAAGACCTATACTTGAATACTCTTGTGTCCCAATGTCATTAACAACAAAGACCAACATGCTACGGTTACAAAGGGTCCAGAATAGAGCTCTTCGATTTATTACCAATACCAGGAGGAGAGACAGAGTTAAAATGGCAGATTTACACACACAACAAGATATTACTGCCATAAATGTACGCCTTGACACCCTAAAAAAGAAACAACTTTATACAATGCAAGAACTATACATGCCAGATAGAGAACATCCTATACAAGTGGTAAATACCACGGATTATATCATCAATACTCCTCCTCACAGGACTCAAAGAATGACTCTCCCACAGAGGGTTCGTCGTTTTATTCATAAAGATGATTACCCTCGACCCATGATTTTGAGCAACTTACCTGACGAAGAAGATTGGATACTACCAGAACCCTTCTATGTATACTGAAAAAATCATCGCCCCCAATTAGGGAGACATCTTAAATAACTTTCTAATGTAAAATTATGCTATTGACTATTGTTGGACACCACCCTTAAGAAGCTATTGTCACGAGCTCATAAACTGGCCAGAAAAAATTGCCTTTCCTGTCGTATAAATATCCGTTGTGCAATCGCGAAAAAAAAAAAAAAAAAAAAAAAAAAAAAAAAAAAAAAAAAAAAAAGCAATTTCAACTTGTATAATTACAACCAATTCAGAGTCATGTACTTATATACCTATTATATTTATGTGACTCTGATGGGTTAGTATTATACCTCTTAAAAAATAATCTTATCAATACAAATACACTTTTTAAATTACACCAAAGTGGTTGGGCCACTTACCTTTTATATCCTACCTCTCCCCCCCCCCTCCAACCCTCTTCCAATAGTGTGGGTGATGAACTGGAAGTGTGGAAGATGGTCTGATGGTGAGGGTAATTGTGATGGACTGGTGGTGAGGATGATTGTGAATGACTGGTAGTGAAGGTGATTGTGTAGGACTGCTGGTGAGGGTTATGGACTGGTCGTGAGGGTGATGTAATGGTGATGAGGGTGACTGAGTGGTTGTGAGAGTGTTGGACAGGTGGTGAGGGTGATAGACTGGTGGTGAGAGTGACGAACTGGTGGTGAGGATGTTGAACTGGTGGTGAGGGTGATGGACTAGTAGTGAGGGTTATGGACTGGTGGTGAGGGTGATGGATTGATGGCGAGGTTGATGGACTTGTGGTGAAGGTGGCGGACTGGTGGTGAGGGCGAAGGACTGGTGGAGAGGGTGAGGTGCTGGTGGTTAGCGTGTTGGACTGGTGGTGAGGGTGATGGACTAGTGGTGAGGGTGGCGGACTAGTGGTGAGGGCGAAGGACTGGTGGTGAGGGTGATGGACTAGTGGTGAGGGTGATGGACTGGTGGTGAGGGTGATGGACTGGTGGTGAGGGGGATGGACTGGTGGTGAGGGGGATGGACTGGTGGTGAGGGGGATGGACTGGTGGTGAGGGGGATGGACTGGTGGTGAGGGGAATGGATTGGTGGTGAAGGTGATGTTTTTGAAGTTTTTGAAGGTCGTGGTATTCTTGAATGTCTTGATGTTCTTGCAGGTCTTCATGTTCTTGAAGTTCTTGATATTCTTGAAGTTCTGAAAGGGATCCTATAGCAATGAATGCCTCACTCAGGTCCATGTCTTCAGGTGTCCATCCTTGTCCCCCCAGATATTCACCATACACCACTTCCCTGAGGTCAGCAACACAAGGATTATACAACAACACAAAGACCAGACAACAACACAACACAAGGACAACTAAAAGACGAGAGAACAACAAAAGGACAGGACAACAACCGTAGCACAAGACAACAACCCAAGAGAATAACGAGAACAGTTAGATGTTATTACTGGGGAGGACACACAGAAATCTGCGCCCAGTAATAACATTCTCCTGGACAGCCAAGACCCGTACACTACCTACCAGACACACGTCACTCGCCCAGTTACACCGCCAAGCTCTGGACACTTAGTATAAATTTGAGGCTTCCTTTTATATTTCTTATTACATCCATATTAATTATTATTTTTTCGATTATTTAGCTGTGTGAGCATATTTGTGAACGTTTTCTGTTATATAAATTAGTGTCCTTGAGTAGACCTTCAAGTTCCATACATGGAAAATGTAATTAATTGTTATCACTTATCATTTTTCTTGTTTTTCGTCTCATGTTTCTGCATGATACACGAAGATTCACAAATGCATAATGTGTGTGTGTGTGTGTGTGTGTGTGCGCGCGCGTCTGTGCGTGTGTGTGTGTGTGCGTGCGCGCGTGTGTGCGTGCGCGCGTGTGTGCGTGCGTGCGTGCGTGTATATCTACAACCACTACACTACTCATTTTATTCTATATATGATTTACTTTGTTTTTATACACTGATGGGTCCCTTGTACCTCACTCAGATGGTAGATATGTAAGTAGGTTATTTAAGTCTTCATTATCTTGTTCTATGTATGATTTAGCCATTGATGGGTCCTCCCCAAGCTTGCGGGACATTCCCAGGTCTATCAGATGTGCAACGTATTTGTTATCAACTTTTTCGATGAGAATGTTGCCGGGATGGAGATCTTGGTGTGAGAAACCCTTCCTATGAAACTCTGTCACTGCATTCCTTACGGCTTCATATGCTTTCTTGCATTCACCAACTGGGTTGCTGTCGAAGAAGTTGTCTAAGGGCTGTCCTGGGCAGAGCTCCATGATGATTGCAGAATGAAGCCCTTTAGCAATCCCAAGGAATTTTGGGGCTCCTCCAGCTCCTGCAGCAGCTTTCAGCAGTCTAGCTTCTGTCATGTCATATTGGTAGCTTTGGAAAATTTTCACAGCAGCAGTGATGATCGAGCCATCATCCATTGTCACATTGGCTTTATGAGTCTTAGCGAAAGCTCCTTCCCCAATTTCACTCTTAAGTGAAATTTGTGACCAGGAAATCTTGCGACAAATTTTCTTAAACTTGCTAGGAAGGTGTGAGCCACCACACTCACTATTACAAACTTGTACCTTTTTGCTATTTGGTCCAGATGGTGAGGTGGAAAGAAGCCATTTCTCAGGAAAACCAGCCATTCCTTTACTTGTCATCCCTTGAGAAATTTTAAGTGCCAAGCTCAGGATTCGAACCTGAGACCCAAGTTTTGAGAGGCATAACTCTCTTCACTGGGCTGTAGTGGTTGGGTATACTAATGTTAGTGAGAAACTTCTATTTAACAATATTAATTTATGTATTTAATCTATATCAAGAAGGAAGACATGATTTGGTAAAAGATGTATAGTGTTTTCGTGAAAGATATGTATTGTAGTTATTTTAGATGTATAAATCAGTGGTGATAGATTGGTAATGTTGTGGTCATAGATATGGAATGTAGTGATTGATTTGTAGTGTGGTGGTTAGTGCGATGGACTGGAGGTGAGGGTGATGGTTTGGCGGTGAGTGTGATGGATTGGTGGTGAGGTTGATGGACTGGTGGTGAGAGTGATGGACTGAAGGTGATTGACCTGTGGTGAGGGTGATTGCCTGGTGGTGAGGGTGATTGCCTGGTGGTGATTGACTGGTGCTGAGGATGATGGACTGGTGGTGAGGGTGAAGGACTGGTGGTGAGGGTGATGGACTGATGGTGAGGTTGATGGACTGGTGGTGAGAGTGATGGACTGGTGGTGAGGGTGATGAACTGGTGGTGAGAGTGATGGACTGGTGGTGAGGGTGATGGACTGGTGGTGAGGGTGATGGACTGGTGGTGAGGGTGATGGACTGGTGGTGAGGGTGATGGACTGAGGTGATGGTGACTGGTGGTGAGGGTGATGGACTGGTGGTGAGGGTGATGGACTGGTGGTGAGGGTGATGGACTGATGGTGAGGGTGATGGACTGGTGGTGAGGGTGATGGACTGGTGGTGAGGGTGATGGACTGGTGGTGAGGGTGATGGACTGGTGGTGAGGGTGATGGTCTGGTGGTGAGGGTGACGGACTGGTGGTGAGGCAGATGGACTGGTGGCGAGGGTGACTGCTTTTGGTGCGGTTGATGGTCTGGTGGTGAGGGTGATGGACTGGTGGTGAGGGTTATGGACTGATGGTGAGGGTGGACTGGTGGTGAGGGTGATAGACTGGGGGTGAGGATGATGGACTGGTGGTGAGGTGATGGACTGGTGGTGAGAGGGTGATGGACTGATGGTGAGGGTGATGGACTGGTGGTGAGGGTGATTGGATGTGGTGAGTGTGATGGATTGGTGGTGATTGACTGGTGCTGAGGGTGATAGACTGGTGGTGAGGGTGAAGGACTGGTGGTGAGGGTGATGGACTGATGGTGAGGGTGACGGACTGGTGTTGAGAGTGATGAACTGGTGGTGAGAGTGATGAACTGGAGGTGAGAGTGATGGACTGGTGGTGAGGGTGATGGATTGGTGAAAGTTTTGGACTGATTCTGAGGGTGATGGATAGGAGGTACGTGTGATGGACTGGTGGTGATAGTTATGTACTGGTGGTGAGAGTGATGTACTGATGTTGTTGGTGATGGACTGGTGGTGATGGTGAAGGATTGGGGGTGAGTGTTGGACTGGTGGTGAGAGTGATGGACTGGTGGTGAAGGTGATGGACTCGTGGTGATGGTGATGGACTGGTGGAGAGAGTCAAGGAGGGGTGGAGAGAGTGATGGACTGGTGATGAGAGTTATGGACTGTTGGGGAGGGAGATGCACTGGTGGTGAAGGTGATGAACCTGCGACGATTGTGACGAACGATTGACGATTGTGATGAGCGACTGACGATTGTGATGAACGACTGACGATTGTGATGAACGACTGACGATTGTGATGAACGACTGACGATTGTGATGAACGACTGACGATTGTGATGAACGACTGACGATTGTGATGAACGACTGACGATTGTGATGAACGACTGACGATTGTGATGAACGACTGACGATTGTGATGAACGACTGACGATTGTGATGAACGACTGACGATTGTGATGAACGACTGACGATTGTGATGAACGACTGACGATTGTGATGAACGACTGACGATTGTGATGAACGACTGACGATTGTGGTGAAGGACTGACGATTGTGATGAACGACTGACTATTGTGATGAGCGACTGACGATTGTGATGACCGCCTGACGATAGTGATGAAGTAATGACGATTGTGATCAACGACTGATGCTTGTGAAGAACGGTTCACCATTGTGATGAACTCTTTTTGAGGGTGATGGACTGGTGGTGAGGGGGATGGACTGGTGGTGAGGCTGATAGACTGGTGGTGAGGGGGATGGACTGGTGGTGAGGGGGATGCACTGGTGGTGAGAGTGATGGAATGGTGTGAGGGTGATGGACTGGTGGTGAGGGTGATGGACTGGTGGTGAGGGTGATGGACTGGTGGTGAGGGTGATGGACTTTTGGTGATTGTGATGGTCTGGTGGTTAGGGTGATGAACTGGTGGTGAGGGTGATGGACTCCCGGTGAGGGTGATGGATTTGTGGTGAGGGTGACGAACTGGTGGTGAGGGTGTTGGACTGGTGGTGAGGGTGATGGACTGCTGGTGAGGGTGATGGACTGATGGTGATAGTGATGGACTGATGGTGAGGGTGTTGGACTGGTGGTGAGTGTGATGGACTTAAGGTGAGGGTGATGGACTGGTGGTAAGGGTGATGGACTTGTGGTGATGTTGATGGTCTTGTGGTGAGTGTGATGGACTGGTGGTAAGGTTGATGGACTTGTGGTGATGTTGATGGAATTGTGGTGAGTGTGATAAACAGGTGGTGAGGGTGATGGACTGGTGGTGAGAGTGATGGACTGGTGGTGAGGGTGATGGACTGGTGGTGAGGGTGATGGACTGGTGGTGAGGGTGATGGACTGGTGGTGAGAGTGATGTTGAGGGTGATGGACTGGTGGTGAGGGTGATGGACTGGTGGTGAGGGTGATGGACTGGTGGTGAGGGTGATGGACTGGTGGTGAGGGTGATGGACTGGTGGTGAGTGTGATGGACTGATGTTGAGGGTGATGGACTGGTGGTGAGGGTGATGGACTGGTGGTGAGGGTGATGGACTGGTGGTGAGAGTGATGGACTGGTGGTGAGAGTGATGGACTGATGGTGAGAGTGATGGACTGGTGGTGAGGGTGATGGATTGGTGAAAGTGATGGACTGGTGGTGAGGGTGATGGACTGGTGGTGAGAGTGATGGACTGGTGGTGAGGGTGATGGACTGCTGGTGAAGGTGATGGATTGGTGAAAGTGATGGACTGGTGGTGAGGGTGATGGACTGGTGGTGAGGGTGATGGGCTGATGGTGAGGGTGATGGACTGGTGGTGAGAGTGATGGACTGGTGGTGAGAGTGATGGACTGGTGGTGAGGGTGATGGACTGGTGGTGAGGGTGATGGACTGGTGGTGAGAGTGATGGACTGGTGGTGATGGTGATGGACTGGTGGTGAGGGTGATGGACTGGTGGTGAGAGTGATGGACTGGTGGTGATGGACTGATGGTGAGGGTGATGGATTGATGGTGAGGGTGATGGACTAGTGGTGAGGGTGATGGACTGATGGTGAGGGATGACTGGTGGTGAGACTGATGGTGAAGAGAGAGTGATGGACTGATGGTGAGAGTGATGGATGGTGGTGATGAGTGATGGACTGACTGACGATGTGACGATTGTGACGAGCGACTGACTCATTGTGATGAACGACTGACGATTGTGATGAACGACTGACGATAGTGATGAACGACT
>NW_027198492.1:0-43636 GCF_038502225.1 Cherax quadricarinatus | reverse complement strand
ATGATGTGTCCAGCTATGTGACGTGGGTGAAAGTACGAAACGTGCCTTTTGAGGCGACGGAGCATGATGTGACGGCGGTGTTTAGCAGCTATGGGAAAATCCACTCAGCAGTGATGGGGGTGTGGCAAAATGGACCTTATGAGGGGCTACCTGAAGGATCATTTACACTGAAAATGACGTTGAGGCAGTCAATTCCATCATACGTATTTATGGAGGTCTTCCGAACGCAGGGCTACGTGTACTACTCAGGGCAGCGGAAGACTTGCAGATTATGTGGTTCTTTTGAACATATGGCGGCCCAATGCTATAAAAAAGCTGGACGGAGGGAACAGGAACCAGTGATCTTACATCAGAGGAATGCTCTGGAGGTGTCGGAGGAAGGAGTAAGGCCAAACAAGATTCCTTGCCGATGGAGTGACGAAGTGGACAGGGCTGAGGCGACTATGGAAGAAAGTGTAACACTATCAGTTGATAAGGGACAGACGACATCGACGTCTGATGAGGAGGGTACGGGCCAACAGGATGGCTTGCTGGAGGAAGTACTTAGTTCATTTTTGCATGACGTTGAAGAGGGACAGGTGGATGAAGGGTGTAACCTGGTGCAGGCAACTGTGCAGCAAGATCAGGAGGTTAGGAATACTGTGTGCACTAATGTTAATGTGCACAACGTTGTGGCAGAGGTCCATAGGGCAGAAAAGACAGGTGACGAGGTGTGTGGGGAGGGGAGTTCTCGTAAGAGAACTGCAGGAACGTCTGAGATGGACGATGTTCTTACTCCAGGACAAAGAACAGGAGTAAAATCTTGGAGAAAGGATGTATGTCATAAGGGGAAAGAGGGAAGGGGTAATGTAGGGTTTAATGGTTCTAGGGATAATGAAGGGATAGGGGGGGTGAATAAGCAAGCTGTCAAGAAAGATGCCATACAGCAGGACGGTATAGGAGGGTGTGTGCCAAGAAGAAAGGGTAAACCACCACTTTTAAAATAATTCACGATAGTAACTGTAAATGTAAATGGATTGAAGAATGAAGTGAAACGAGTATGGATGGAATGGTTTTTGAGGAGATATAATGTGGATGTATGCTTTATACAAGAACATAATTATAAGATAGGCTGTGCTTTGGCATTAAAGGGTTATAAATTGTATGTAAGTGGGTCTGTTAGGTTAAAAGGGGGAGTGGCAGTGGCTGTGAAGGAAAATAGTCCCTTACGTATTATAAAGTGGGAAGAAGGGGGGGGGAGGGTAGTGAGGGTGGATGGTGAGTGGGGAGCATCTAGAGTATGTTTCATTGGGGTTTATATGCCAGCAGAGAATATAATCAAAGTAAAAGAGGATTTTGTGAGAGACGTTTTAGTGTATTTTTTAAGGGGTTTACCTCTAGTAACTGTAATTGGGGGGGACTGGAACTGTGTTATAAGGGGGGGGACGTGGAGCCAAGGGGGGCGGGTTGTGTATTACGGTCGTTACGCAATGTTTTACAGGATGCAGGGGTGAGGGACGTGGAGGGGAGTGGGGCTTGGAGAGTGGATTACACTTTTGTTAGGAGAAATTATTCAGCGAGGTTAGATAGGATTTATATTACGGAGGCAGTTAGGGTAGGAGGTGTAAAAACAGTGGACGTAGGGTTTTCGGATCATAGGGCAGTTTTGGTAGAACTGGATTGGGAGGGAGTGGTAAAGGTATATTCAAGTTTCTGGAAGTTAAATGCGAGGTTGGTGAGGAGTGAGGTGGTGAACGCAGAGTTTAGAGACTGGTGGGGACAATTGTGGAGGGCAAGGGATGGGGTAGGGAGTATTTTGGATTGGTGGGAAAATAGGGCTAAACCTGGTATCGCGGGGTTTTATAAATATAAGGGAAGGGAGGAGGCGAGGTGGAGGTACGGTTTACAGAATTATTTGGAACAGCAGCTCAATGAGTGTTACGCAAGAGATGAGGAGAAGTCTTTTGAAGAAATATCAGGGCTAAGAGGGAGACTACGGGACATACATAATGAAAGATTTGATGAATTAAGGGTAAGGGCAGGTATGGATGCCGTGCTATGGGGAGATAAACCGTCGGGTAGTGTGTTAAGAAGTTTTCGCATTAGACAACAGGAGTCCACTATAATACTTTTAGAGGTTAGTGACGATTTGGAAGGTTATACTAAGGGGCAAATGTTGGTGACAACTGAGGGGATAAGTAATTATGCGGACTATTGGTTTAAAAGGAAATGGGAAAAAGGTAATTTGGGGATAGTTAATAAAGAAAGAGGAGGGGTGAAGGTCTTGGGGAAAGGTGGGGAGGACAGAGGGGGATTGGAGGGAATAATAAGTATGGAAGAAGTGAAAGAGGCAGTGTTCAATTTAAGTAAGGGGAAAGCACCGGGAATTGATGGGCTTTCCAATGATTTTTACAGAGTGCATTGGGAAACCATAAATGTTTGTTTGGTTCAGATATTGAATTGTATGCTGAAGGAAGGGAAATTGGGAACGTCACAGAGGACGGGTGTGGTCGTGCTTGTAAAGAAAAAAAGCGAGGGGAGAACACTGAGCACGTACAGGGCCATATCTTTAATGTGTACGGATTATAAGATTTTTGCGAAGATTTTAGGGAACAGGATGAAGAAGGTAATAGGTGGTATGGTGCACAAGGGTCAGTTGGGAATTCCGGGTCGTAGTATGAGGGATGGACATAGTCGTATTAGGGAATTTTTGCAGGGTTGTAAGGGAGGTGGAATTTTGGGCATTGATTGGGAGAATGCTTATGACGGTGTGAATAGAGAGTACATGGTTGACACTTTAAGGCTTATGGGTTTTGGGGAGGGAATAGTAAAATGGGTGAAGACCTTGTATGCAGAAGCTACGATTCAGGTGCAAATTAATGGTAGGTTGGGTAGCGTGTTGAAAATGGAGAAAAGTTTGAGACAAGGGTGTCCTATGTCTCAAATTCTGTTTGCATGTATGCAACACCCGTTTTATGGAATGGTTGAGGAAGCAACAACGTTCCAGGAGGAGGGGTCGGGGATCACAGAGGTAGTTGGTTATGTAGATGACACAACAATACTGATCAATGATGTCGAAGGTTTGCGAAAGGTGGAGAGAGTAATGAGGTTTTTTGGAGAGGCGTCAGGCATGCGTGTCAACAGGGCTAAATCGAAATTATTAGAGATAGGAGATTGGGTGGGGGGTAGAATGGGGGTGGAGTTTGGATGGGATGTGACTGAACAGCTGAAAATTTGTGGGATTATCTATATGGCAGATGAGCAAGAGGCTAGACGGAGGAATTCAGAATTGGTGGGAGAGAAAGTTGTACAACGGATTAGGAACCTAAGAGCGAAGGATGTTACTCTAATGCAAAGGGCAATAATAATAAATTCATTGGTTTATAGTAAAGTGTGGAACGTGGCAGTGGTGTATCCTTTACGGGAACAGGAGATGAAGGAGATACAGAGAAGGGTGCTTCGTTATATATGGGGTTTTGGACGAGCATGGCTAAGTAAAGAGGTGGTTATGACGAATGTGCGCCGAGGGGGAGTAGGGCTTTTGATGCTAGGGCCGAGGGTCAAGGCAATGTATGTTAAACAAAAGTACGTAAGGGAGGGGGGGGTAAAAGGGGTGAGGGTTGGGAGGGTAATGAGGGATGTACGACGTTGGTGGGGAGGAAAGGACTTGATGGAATGTGAGAATATGCTAAGGGTTATGTTAGTAATAGGTGAGGTAAACAAGCTCAAGGTGGGAAGGTTAGTAGAGATGAGTAGGAAACCAGAAGTGATGCAAGGGGTGGCGGTATACCCTTTGTATGATTGGGGTACGATTTGGCATGATTTCCAGAAACTTAGATTAATGCCTAGGGTAAGGGAGTTAGTTTATAGGTTTGTAATGGGGATTTTAGCGTCAAAGCAGGCTTTGTGTGTGATGGGTTTGGTAAAGGAAGCGAAATGCAAACATTGTGAGGAATCGGAAACAGCTTTTCATGCCGTATATTTTTGTAGGGAGTTGGGGCAAGTACGGGTGTGGCTGGCTAGAGTCTTCAAGTTAATGGGTGGGGGCAATGTAGAGATCCTGCGTGCCCTAACTTTAGAGGTAAGGGGGGTGTCTGAGGTTGTAAAGAGAGCCATTCTGTACATTGTGACAGATTTCTTGTTTTATTCCTGGGGCTTGAAGGAAAAAGGCGGGGGGATTAGGGTAAGGGCTATTGTGGCAGGAATTTATCGCATGGTATGCAGAAATAAACTCATTTATGGTAACAGGTGGGCAACTGCGTTCCCGGAGGCATATAGAAATATAACGGTAAGGGGACTCAGTAATTTGGCTACTTAAGTACTAAGGGACCATTTTCCTTTTCTAGAGCGAGTTATGACCATAATGAAGGATATGTAAATGTGGTAGGATTGTCATGAGAGTTGTATGGGAGGGGATGACATGTCAGATGTGGTATAATTGTAGAGTTTTCTTGTGTGTGAATGTTTTAGTTTAACCATGTGTTGAAAGACAAGAGGTCATTGATGAACATAGTTTTAATAAGTTAAATGATCTTTGTCAGTGAGACAACTACAAGAAGGAACACTCAAAGTATTGTTAACACACTAATAATAATGTGCTATGTAACATGAGTGTGTATCTTTGTTATTTTAATAGTGTGTTTAGTTTCTCTGTGGTAAGGTGTGGAAATGGCTATTTTGTCACCTTTATTATATTGTAATTTTTGAGGTGTTTAGTATTATGTCTTTGTGTATACAGTTTAATATACAATACTAATGAGTGTGCAACGAATTGGATTATATGAGAATGTCTTTGTATATAAAGTTTCATATATAATGTAAATAAGTGTGACATTCTTAGGATAATATTACCTTTTGTGTTATAAGATACTGGCTGTATTTTATGGATATAATAAACCCACCTGTATGTTCAGGTGTGGGCTGTTTTTAGTTACATGTATGTTGTGTGTGCTGGTTGGGCACTTTGGAGGGGGAATTAAGCATTTACAGTTGAACGTGTTTTTCTTATGTATAAGTTTAGTGCTGGGATAAGGAATGTGAAGTTGTTTGTTTTTATTATTTAATGGATTATGTTTCTTTGTTTATGTAACCTAAATATAGCACAAATGTATGATGTGTATTGTGTTTTTTAAATAAAATAAAAAAAAAAAAAAAAATTCTCGCTTTTGCCCCTTTATACAACGTTTCAACCCACCCCACAATCTCATCCCCAAAACCTTGTTTGTTAAGGATCTGTCTTAAACCCTCCCTTTCCACCTGATCATAAGCACCCTGCCAATCAATCGCCACCATACCCCCTCCTTCCTGCGTCCCCTCAAAACTCTCAACAAACCCCTTTAGAATTCCGTGCCCCATGACCATCGACCGTCCTGGCAACCCTAGTTGACCTTTTGAAACTACACGTCCCACTACACATTTTAACCTATTCCCCAAAATCTTCGCGAACAATTTATAGTCCGCACACATGAGAGTAATCGCCCTGTAATCCTTAAGTGTACTCTGCCCCTTACCCTTGGGCACAAGCACTACGACCCCTGTACTTTGCTTCTCGCCCAATTCTCCCCCATCTTTCATTCTATTGAACAGCGTTACTAAAAAACCCCTTAACAGATCCCAATGTTTTAAGTAAAATTCACTTGGTAGTCCATCAATACCTGGTGCTTTGCCTCTGCACATGTCTACAAGCGCTCTCCATATCTCCCCCTCTTCAGTCTCACCACCCAAAGCTTCCCTGTCCTTTCTCCCCAGAGCTACGGGCTCAACAGCACACACCCCATCAAGATCCTCCCTATTAACTCCTTTACTTTTCCAATAATGCCCATACCACGCATCCGCGAACATACTCATCACCTCCTTTGTTTTTAACACCTGCCCCTCCCTAAACCCTTTCACCTCAGTGTGCACTTCCAAATCTGCTATTGTGGTCGCTGTTCTCCTCTGCTGTTGTCTCCTCAACACACATGCCGATGGCTTGTCCCCCCAAAGCACTTCCTCCACACCCGCCTGCACCCGCACCGCATGAAATCTCTCCTCCTGCACTTCTCTTATCCTGCTCTTCAGATCATCTATTGCCTCTGTTTGGAATACCCCTTCCACTACTCCTTGTTCATGATAGTATCCTATTCTACTTTCCAAATAATTTGTTAATCCATACTTCAGTCGATTTATCCGCTTCCCCTCACCCAAGTAAAACCTACGAATCCTCTCCTTGGCCACACTGTCCCACCAACGTACAACATTATCAACCCTTTTTGCCTCCTCACTTAGCTTCCTCCACAGCGAAGCAAACCCCTCCTCCACTTCCTCATCCTCAAGGAGTCGCGTGTTTAATTTCCAGTAGCTTTCAAACCGTTTCACTAACGAGTCCCATGCTACCCCCACCACCACTGCCCTGTGATCTGAATAAATTGCTTCTATAGTGTTAAAAGACTCCACCGAAACCCCTTGCGTTATATAGATCCTATCCAGTCTAGCTGCGTATTCCCTCCTTACATACGTATGTTGCACTTCACCTATTCCACCCCAAAATGCATCTCGTACCCCAATATCTCTACACAGGTCTCGCAACACGTTTGAAAAATATCCCGCCCCCGCTGGCATCACATCAAATCTCCGTATTATACAATTCCAATCTCCCCCAATCAATGCAACCCTGGGCAGTGCTCTCAAGAAATACACCAGATCATCCCTTACAAATGCCGATTTTACCCTCGCATCGTTCTCCGCCGGAGCATACACTCCAACAAAGGACACGCGTTCACGCATCCACCACCCATCCACTCTCATTATTCTTCCCTCACCCCCCCCTCAAACCTTTGCAAAACAAACGGGCTTGCCTCACGAATTAAAACACCTACTCCACCTTTTAAACGTGTCGTTGGAGTTACAAAAGCCCTATATCCATCCACCTCCAGCAATTTTCCTATTTTCAAGTTATGCTCTTGTATAAAGGCAACATCTACCTTGTAACGATACAGCAGTCCTCGCAACCATACACACTTACCACTTTTACATAAACCATTAACATTAATTGTCATACACCTTAGGCCTGCTTACGTTTTCCACCCACTTTTCCCCACCACATTTTTCCGCTGTCCAGTAACCTCATACACACCGTCTTTGACACTCACCCCATCCCCTCCACTCCTAACCCCTTGCTGGCGTTTCTTTTTCTCTGTGCCTCTACACACACCTTCAATCCCCGCCTTTTTCCCTGGTCTTTGTGCTGGAGTGAGGACGTCATCCGAGTCAGACGTGATAGCTGCCCGCTTCCTCGACACTTCCTCTTCCGCCATGCTAGTCTCCTGACCTTCCTCATTGTGCACCTCCACCTCTATCACCTCATTCCCCTTCTCACTACTTGGCCAAGCCGACATTACATTCCTTTCTTCAGACCCGCATGCTTCCCCTTGTCCCTGTACCTGGTCTCCCGTCGTTACCTCTGTCAAGGCTTCCTCCGATTTAGGGAACATCTCCTGCAAAACTGTCTCAAGCACGACGTCAATTTCTACGTCATTTGGTACGTCCTTGTCCGCCTCGTGGATCACATCCTCAGCAGACGCACTCAATTGCTGCACTGCACCCTCATGCTCCACCTCACGTTGCATTTCCACCACTTCCTCACTCCACAACCGACCACGCCTACGTCCATCCTGGCGGTTCTGATCTGTCACTGTAGGTCCTCGCCTCGTAATGTCACTTCTTGGTATTCCCTGGCCAGTCCTCCGCCGCACACATTCAGCCGCTATGTGATCATAACCATCACACAGTCTACAAGTTCTACGTTGGCCAGCGTAAGTTACGAGTATTTGTGTCCTAAATTCATCTAAGAACACATACGAAGATATAGGTTGCCTCAGAGTCATCTTTAGGTTAAAACTACCTTCCGGATAACCCACATAAGCCCCTGCCGTCCACTTGCCTTGTTGAGCTACGTGTACAGTTCCAAACTTCCCGAACACACTACGTAGGTCAGCTTCATTTGCCTCGAAAGGCACATTACGTAACTTTACATACGTAAATTGACTCGAAACATCGACCATCTTTACCAGGATGCCCTCGTTAACCTCGATAGCAACATCCTGATATTGAGCAAGTAGATCCTCATGATTCGCTGCCTGACCACGGTGGAGTGCGGTTGTGTCTCGGCACCCCTCTGCTGTCTTCAGGCGAGCTACCTTAGTTCAGCAACAACCATTGAGTAGTGAGGACGTGCGCTGCTCATTGGGATATCAACATGGCGGAACATACAGTACGGAGAGTGAATACTATCTGCATAGAGCTGGTTCATGGTACGTTAAGTGGAGATACGATGAACGTCCTTCTCCCTAACATCATCAGGGATACATATGGTATTCCCAACGAGGAATTGTATGGCGTCGCCCTTAATGGTTTAACAAGAATCTTTGTGAAATTTCTACGAGTCGATTACTACACAAGAATTGTCGAGCATTACCAGGAACAACGCATGAGTGTGAATTCAACGATGGATGTTGTGTTACATGACGTCTCTAAGTACTTCACATGGGTGAAGGTACGGAATGTACCCTTCGAGGCTACGGCTTATGGCCTGCAGGAGTTTTTTCGAAGTTATGGGACAGTGCATTCTGCAACAATGGGGGTGTGGAGGGATGGTCCATATGAAGGAATGCCGGAAGGTTCTTACACCCTTAAAATGACTTTAACAAGGCCTATACCATCCTATGTTACGATGATCGGTTGTAGAACACAGGTTTATGTGTACTATGCTGGGCAACGGAAAACATGTCGTCTATGTAGCTCTTATGAGCACATGGCAGCCCAGTGTCCTAGGAGGCGGGCTTCTCGAATTCTCGACACTCCAATTGTGATTCAACAGTCGTGTAATTTGGTGCCTGGCTCTGATGCCTCGGGAGGCCGGAGGAATGACCTCTGGAGCGAAGAGGTCGACCGGGAGGTGGCGGCGGCGGAGACATGTGTCACTCTCCCAGGGGCGTCGGGGGAGTTGGTGACATCTGAGGAGACTTTCGTCCAGGAAGCTTCAACCCAGGATGGGTTATTGGCAGATGTGATCAAGGATTTTTTGGATGAGGAGGAACCCTGTGCAAAAGGTGTCCTCAGTTCATGTGAAGCTGGAACTTTGGAGGGACAACAAATTGTTGAGGAAGACTTGAGTAAGATTGGGCGGGAGCATGTGGTGGCCGTGGAGGTACACAAGGAGGATTTGTCTGAGGGTGATATGTGTGTAAGTGTGAGTTCTAGGAAACGAACTGCGGCATCAGAGATAGATGAGGTCATTACCCCGGGGCAGAGGCCGGGGAAGAAGTCATGGGCAGCGGTTGTGGAGCCGAGGACACACAGTGGTAGAGGTGTGCCTGAGTTGCAAATTGGGAAAGGGAGGGGGGAGGTGACTGCACAGGAAAACTCGAGTGGCAAAGGAACACGTAATATGAAAAGTGCAGTGGGTAAATCCCAGAGGCATAGGGAAAAGCCGCCCCTTCTGTAATTTTCAGAAGTGTCACGCTTAATGTTAATGGACTTAAGACTGAGGTCAAGAAAGTTTGGTTGGAGTGGTTTTTAAGGCGGTTTGATGTTGACATATGCTTTTTGCAAGAGCATAATCACAGGGCTGGTAGTGTGTTGAGGGTGAAAGGATATCGGATGTATGTAACCAGTGGTTTGCAATTGAAAGGTGGGGTAGCAGTTGCGGTAAAGGAGACCAGCCCCTTGCGTGTCATCGGTTGGGAAGAGGGGGGGGGGTGGGAGGATCGTGAGGGTGGATGGCGTCTGGGGTGAGAGTCGAGTTAGTTTCGTGGGAGTTTACATGCCAGCAACTAGTAATATCAGGGTAAAAGTAGATTTTGTCAGAGAGGTATTGCTGTATCACTTGCGAGGTTTGCCTGCTGTAACAGTAATAGGAGGTGATTGGAATTGTGTGATTAGGAGTGGTGATGTCGAACCGAGAGGGGCGGGTTGTGTGCTGAGTGTGCTGAGGGATGTATTGCGAGATATTGGGGTTGTTGATGTGGTGGGGAGGGGGGGTTACCTAGTGGAGCATACGTTCGTCCGTAGGGGATATGAAGCGCGATTAGACAGAATTTATATTAAGCAGGGTATAGATGTTGTGAGGGTGCAAACCTTCGATGTGGGGTTTTCTGATCACAGAGCGGTAATAGCAGATTTGATGTGGGATGGAGTGGTGCGTATTTATTCTGGGTACTGGAAATTAAATGTTAGGCTTCTTAAGGAGGAGGGGAGGGGCCTTTTTTCAGTGATTGGTGGTTGCCTTTTTGGGAGGCTAGTAACAGGGAGATAGATCTGTTAGATTGGTGGGAAATGCAGGCAAAACCTGGAATAGCGAATTTTTTTAAGGCTAGGGGACGAGAGGAGGCGAGGTGGCGTTTTGGGTTGCAAAATTATCTGGAGGGACAGTTGCAAGATTGTTATGTTGGGGGAGGTGGTAGGAGGGATGATATGGACAGTCTGCGGAGTAGAATAGCTGAATTACACAATGATAGGTTTGATGCTATTAGGGTTAGGGCGGGGTTAGAGGATGTTTTGTGGGGTGATAAACCGTCTGGGTATGTTTTACGTAAATTTCGGGACCGACAGAGTGTAACCACCATTCTACAATTGGAGACAAGCCCTGGGGTGGGAGGGTATCCAGTGGGTCGAGTCCTATCCAATACGGAAAGTATGAGTCTCTATGCTGATAGTTGGTTTAGAGAGAAATGGAGTTGGAGGGAGGGGGGTTCCTGGGAGGGTATTTTTGAAGGGGGGTTCCATAGCATTTTAAGTGAGCAGGATAGAGTGGGGTTGGAGGTTGGTATAAGTGAGGTTGAGGTGGAAGAGGCAGTTTTCGGGATGAGTACCGGGAAAACACCAGGGATAGACGGTATACCAAATGATTTTTATAGAGCACATTGGGGGTGTATTAGGCAGTGTTTTGTTAGGCTATTGGACCATATGTTAACTAGTGGGAAGTTGGGCATATCGCAAAGTACGGGTGTCATAGTTTTGGTGCCAAAGAAGGGGGGGGTAGAGAGTTGAGTGCTTACCGTGCAATATCTTTGATGTGCGCTGATTACAAGGTTTTTGCGAAAATTTTGGGTAATAGACTGAAGAAGGTCATGGGGTCGGTGATACATGGGGGACAGTTTGGTATCCCGGGGAGGAGTATGCGGGTAGGTCATGGTCGTATTCGGGATTTCCTTGAGGGTAGTAATAAGGGAGGTATTCTAGGTCTGGATTGGGAGAAAGCTTATGATTATGTGGATAGGGAATTTTTGATTGACAGTATGGTGAGAATGGGTTTTGGAGGGAGGGTGGTTGGATGGGTGAGGACTTTGTATGAGAATGCATCAATGAGAGTACAGGTAAATGGGAGGTTGGGTAGTTCAGTAAGCATGGGAAGGGGTTTAAGGCAGGGGTGTCCACTCTCCCAAATACTCTTTGCATGTATGCAGAATCCTTTCTATGTTCTGGTTGATGGTGGGATGGGAAGGTTGGGGGAGAGTGGAGGATATTGTGGGAATATTGTTGGTTATGTAGATGATACAACTGTTTTACTTAATGAGATTGAAGATTTAAGAAAAGTGGGAAGGGTAATTGAGATTTTTGGGAATGCTACTGGGATGAGAGTTAATAAGCAGAAATCACGGTTGTTGGAGGTAGGGGCTTGGGTAGGAGGGACCTTGGGGGAGGAGTTTGGTTGGATAACTGTAGATAGGCTAAAGATTTGTGGGATTTTGTTTTTGGCAGATGCACAGGAGAGCAGGAGGGTTAATTCAGAAATGGTAATGGACAGAGCTTTGAGTAGGCTGAGGAGTCTAAGGGCCGGGGATGTAACCTTGCATCAAAGGGTTGTGGTGGTAAATACGCTGATTTATAGTAAGGTGTGGGGAGTGGCGGAAATTTACCCATTACAAAGTCAGGATATTATGGAAATGCAAAGAAGGGTCTTAAGGTATGTGTGGGGCTATGGGAGGGCGTGGTTGGGCAAAGATGTAGTAATGACTGCGGTAAGGCAGGGAGGACTGGGATTGATTGCATTAGGGTCTAGGGTGAAGGCGCTATATGTGAAGCAGAGGTGTATTCGGGCAGCGAGGGAAAGGGGTCTTCGGGTGGGGGAGGTGATGGGGGATATCCGCAAATGGTGGGGTGGCAGGGACTTAGTGGAGTGTGAAGACATGTTGCGGTTTATGTTAAAGGTATGCAATGTTAAAAAACTCAAGGTAAAACGGTTAGTGGGTGTGGGCCGTCGTCAGGAATTAATGCAAGGGATGGCAGTGTATCCCACATATGATTGGAGAGTGATATGGGTGGAATTTAGTAAATTAAGAATACCGGCAAGAGCGAGGGAATTAGTATATAGATTTCTTATGGGGACGTTAGCATCGAAAGAGGTGCTAAGACGAATGGGTTTTGTGAGAGAGGCGTCATGCGCTTTTTGTGGGGAAGTTGAAACGGCTTTTCATGTAGTATATTTTTGTTCTGCATTGGAGGTGGTAAGATTGTGGTTGAAGAGGGTTTTCTTTTTATTGGGGGGGGGGAAAGATATCACCCCTTAGGGCTTTAATGTTAGATATGGAAGGGGTACCCAAAGAGGTGGGAAGGGCTATCAGATATGTAATAGTTGATTACTTGTATGTTTCTTGGGGGATGAGGGAGGTGGAGGGGAACATTAGGATAAAAGCGTTGGCGGCGAGTTTTTATAGGACAGCATGTAGGAACAAACAATTATATGGGGGAAGGTGGGTAATTAGTTTTCCGGAGGGATATCGTGGACTTACTGTTGAACGTTTACTCCGTTTGAGTATGGGGTGAGAGGCAAGGGGTTGGTCTCTTCAGTGGTGCGCCCTCTTGGTGTGATTGGAAGCCTGGTGAGGTATGGTTGATTGGTTTGCACGGTGGTTGATGTGGGTAAAGTTTATTGTAGGAGTATGTAGACCTTATGAATTTTTGTAAAATCACAGAGTCAAAAGTTGTATGTGATTTTCGGTTTTTTCCCTTATTGTTATAAGAATCATTTTATGTACGAAAATATATAAGTATTTGATGGGGTTTATATATCCATTATTTTGTATGGAAGGTCCTATTATATATAGAGTGTTAATCAGTAACATTAACTTTGTGTATGTGTAGGGTGTTTGGGGGAACCAATGTCTTTGGTATAGTTCTATCATAGATTGTAATATTTAGTTTATTTGCAGACAAGTCATTTAGCGATTTATTTCTATGTATGATTTAGTTTGTTCTTATGAATAAGTGCACATACACGTATGTGTATATGCATGCGTATATGTATACATATATGATTGCAGGACTCGTTCCTACATGTCTTATAATGACCCTGACTGTTTTTGTTTGGAAGTCTGCTGGGTTGGGTTATTTTAGTAGAAATTGTTTTCAATGACCATTCATTAGGGAAATTAATGTATGTTATTTAGAATGGGGACTGTACATACGGGGGGGGGGTAGAAGTGTCAGCTGTGTCTGCACTGGCAATAATGAGTATTGTAAAGGAGGGTTTGAAGATTATGTGGATTAATAATATATAAATAACAAAGTGGAGAAAATAATGCAGATTGTAGGTTTGGGTTTTCCTTGGTTATAATAATAATGATGAATATTGTTATGTTATCTTGTGTAATCTTACTTAACAGTTACATTGGATGTAATGTATATGGGATGAGGGACAGGTGTGACAACACAACGTTAATCGTCTGTGTTCATTTAGACAATGAGATTTATAATTTTGAGTAAGAACTGATACTGTGTTCTTTTATCTATTTAATGTATTGTGTTGTTTTAAATAAAAATATAAAAAAAAGTAGATCCTCATACACGTGTGATGACAGCAGTTTCACGAACATTCGGTAGTTTCCATTTAAGGCTACACCGTAAAGGTCGCAATCCTCAATCCCATATGTCTCTCGAATAATCAGAGGCAACAACGTCAACGCCGAATCTTGATTGATTGTACCTCTCAGTAATTCTATGCCGACAGTGTTAATTCTGCGTCGCACCCCAACCACCATTGTGACAGCCTGGCTAGCACTTGCGCCTGTCAGAAAGGAGTAGCAAAACGTCCACCCTCACTGGCAGCTGGGCGAGGAAATGATTGCCATTATTAGGGGAATTCCATGATATATTAAAACTGAGTGATTTGTGATCACTTTCCCCAAGCTCATCATTAACCTCAAGATTATTAATTAGTGTTTCCCTACTGGCAAGAACCAAGTCAAGGAGGTTATATCCCCTAGTTGGCTCTGTCACAAACTGTTTTAAAAAACAATCCTGGATTATATCAAGAAAGTCACCTGACTCTAAATTTCCTGTCAAATTGCTCCAGTCAATCTGTCTATAGTTGAAATCTCCCATTAGCACAACATTTTCGTTTGCAGATGCCTTACGAATTTCGTCCCATAGAAGTTTACTGCACTCCCTATTAAGATTTGGGGCCCTGTAAATCACACCTAAAATTAGTTTTTCTCGGCCCTCGAGAAGCTGTAACCAAACAGATTCAGTGGCTGACGCTTCTAATTTAATATCTTGTTTAACACAACAATTTAAATTGTCTCTGACATACATCACTACTTCACCACCTTTCCTGTTGACCCTGTCAGTGTGGAATAATTTATAGCCTTGTATGTGACATTCAGAAGGCATCTCTCTATCTTTCAGATTGAGGAGTGTAGAATTGAGCTATGTCTTAACCAAAAAGCTAAGGCGAACGTGGGTCAGAGAATGGTACTTGTCAGAGAATTCAAGGTTATTTGTAAATAGGGTTAGGAGCAGGATCACGCCAGGGGTAGAAAAGGTTGTGTTGGTTTGTGGGTCTGTGAATGTCTTCGTCAAGGAGAGAGGTCCAGTAGTCATGTCGTGTCTCAGGTTTGTCTATCTGTCTGTCACTGAGCGTTTTCCAGTACAGATTCAGCGCAGGGATGTCTAATTGGGCATGGAGAGACTCGCTTGTGGCGAAGTCCTCCCATCTGACATCAAGCACCCAGCACAGCGCCTTGTTCTGGACATGCTGTAAGTTTGCTTTAACTGCAAGAGAGAGGGCTAGAGGAGAGTAAGTTATCAGAGGACGTATTAGGGATTTGTAGAGGTGTAGTTTGGTGCATTGGAAGGCATGTTTCAGCATGTAGAGGCCCATAAGGGCCTTACTAGCTATTGCATGCCTGGAGTGGATGTGTCCGTGTAAGTGAAGAAGGTAGTCAAGATTAACGCCAAGGACAGTGACAGATTGTGTGATGGGGATGTAAGTGCGTGTGTCAGCTGTTTTGAGCTCGACAGGTAATGGAGGATCACTGTGAGGGAAAAGTTCAATAGATAGGATTAGCGAGGGAGTGTATAGTAACAATAGTTTCATTGCCGGCTACTTGTTAAGGTAGGGTAAGTCCCACTCCCACTATTCCCCCCCCCTCTTTTTCCCCCTCCCCGAAAGTGATAGTTTGATTGCCGGCTGCTTGTTAAGGTAGGGTCAGTCTAGCCCCCGCTATCCCTTCCCCTCCCTCTTCCCCCCCCCCCCCGGAAGGTGACGTGTGGGGCTCCGGTCAAACAGTAAATCACTCGACTCACAGCTCCCAACACTACTGTAAGTACATGCCTGATCATATTTTAGTGGACTTATTGGTTGAAAGCTTCACTTTTGACCAATAATTAACTTAGTCCTTTCAGTCTTGATAGGTTAAAATGTTTTAATAATCACCACATCTTTTAGGTATTGTACTTATCATGGAGAGTGATTTCTTAAGCAGTGGGTAATCTGTCTCTCTTTACAGCTTGAAAGAACAGAGAGAGTCACCTGCTAATCAACGAGTAGAATTGAAGGAGACGGACTAACGTCCTGAGATGTCCAATTTCTGATCCACTTACCTGTTTGTGTATGCAAGTAGCAGGATATAACCCCTAATCATTGCAGTGGAAAAAAAACCTGCTTTCCTGTCATCTGGACGGATTATTGACGGCTAAAAAAATCTGTGAAGAACGAGCCGGTGGGTTGTCACCAACTCCTGCGACCCCCCCCGCCATCATCAGCAACGGCTACGATTTCAACAACACGCAGTGTCACCAACACCAGACGCCCAAGTTTTATATATATATATGTATATATATATTAGCGTTGAATTCAGTTATCAGTTATATTTTTCATTTTCTTTAATGTAGGATTAATATTTCATATTTAAGTGTTTTATATTTTATATTTTATATATAATAAAGTGTTTATGTTTGTCTGTTATTATTTCTTTTTCTATTCATTAATTTTCCTGAGGAGGAACCAGCCTTGGTAATACTGTCTGAAGTTGTTACAGGGCTGAGTAAGCCTTCACAAGTGGCGACCTTGCCAGGATCAACTCGACTGAATCAAGATTCAACTCCATCTCGAATCTACCATTGGAACTTCAACGCCGCATACCACAGACGGTTACCACCAGCCATGAGTAATCATTCTCTATGGTAGGACTACAGTACAGGTATTTAAAAGATTTGGTGATTGTTATAGTCTCAATTTATTGTAAGTCAAGTCAGGCAGGATATAATAGTTAATTCTGCCACCTTTCTTGTGAGCTTGAAACACTTTGGAGGATTAGACTCTAGGGACCCGAGATTTTCCAGAGACAATTTGTTTCATTGAGCTCTTTATTTTATCAAGGGAACTGTCGTAGGACACTCTTGATTTGTTGGTGAGAAGATTGGATGGTCAAGTGACCCCATTCTATTTACTGCTTACTCGGAGCCGGCATAGAACCCTTCGTTTTCATTAATACATATTGTTTAATTGAAGCAGGGATCAAGCCCTCTGGTTTATTTACCGTTTGAGCGGAGCAGGAATTGAACCCTCTGTTTTCTTTGAGACCTGTTTCATTTTCCCCTGGTAGTTTAAGTTCTTGCAAGCATGGAGGAATACCAGTTTTGAATGAATGCTGGAAGTAAGTTAGGAATAACAGGGAAAAATTTAGAATCTTTCATTAGTGCTAAGGTCCAGGAAAAACTTGAAAGAGAGAGAATTGAGAGAGAAGAGAGACAGTTAGAAAGGGAAAGACAGGAGAAAAAGGAGAGAGAGAGAATTGAAAGAGAAAGCAAAGAAAGACAGTTAGAAAGAGAGCGAGAAGACAAAAAAGAGCGTGATAGACTTGATCGTGAGGAAACAGCTAGAGAACGTGAGGAACAAGCTAAAATACGTGAGGAACAAGCTAAGATATGTGAGGAACAAGTTAAATTAAGAGAACTTGAGGAAAGAGCAAAGGATAGAGAACATGAATTAATAGAGAGAGAAAAGGATCGCGAGCTCGAAAAATCTCGCCTTGAATTAGAGAATAAAAAGTTAACTTTTACACAACAACAATTAGATGAAGGAGTAATTGAACATCATGCAGCTAGTGCACATATTCCAACACCTAATTTACCTCCCTTCACAGAGGGGGAAGACATAACTTCATACATTATCAGGTTTGAAAATACTGCTACCCTCTGTGAATGGCCTGCTGACACCTGGGCTACCAGGTTAGGAATGTTATTTTCTGGTACAGCCTTAAATATCTATGCAACTTTGTCGCAGGATATCATAAGTAATTATAACCTACTGAAGAAGGCAATCCTTAAAGCATATCAAAAAACCACTAATTCTTACAGGAAAGATTTCAGGTATGCCACCTTACAGCCTGGCCAGAACTTTCAGCAGCTACAGGTAACACTCTTTCGTTTGATCGACTTTTGGATAGAGAGTTCAGGAATTGATCACAGTTATGAATCTCTTACAGACTTCATGGTTGCTGACCAGTTCCTGACAGCTCTTCCCCACCAGATAAGAACATTCATTAGAGAACGTAACCTGATTAAAGCTGAGGAAGTTGCTGAGGCCGATGACTTGCATGCTGAGGCTCACAATTCCTATAAAGACCTAAAGGGATCAAACCCTAAGGGCAAGGGTTCATCAGACCTTAAGAAATCAAAGCCTCTAGTGGAAAGTAAAGTGACTTGTTTTATTCCTGTTTGTCATTTGTGTGGTGTTAAGGGACATAAACGTCCAGATTGTCCTTCTAAGAAGGTCCAAAAAGTTGGAAGATGTTTTAAAGACTGTAATGACCAAGCACCCTTCTGTTCAGGAACAGTTAATGGACTTAATGTATCTACCATTTTACGAGACACTGGATGCACATGTATAGTCATTTCTGATAAGCTGTTCCCTAATCTTAAAGAAAATCATTCCTCTGCTATACTTTCAGACTACTTGGGCCGTACGGACACTTTTCCTACCATCAGTTGTTACATTAGGTCTAAATGGTTCACAGGTTGGTCTGAAGCCGTACTAGCTCCCATCACTTCTTGCTCCGTACTAATAGGTAATGTAAAAGGTGCCATTCTTCCTTCTGAGGTTGACCTTTCATCACCAAAGGTGGACATAAGTGTTTCAGATCCTCTACCTGTAGAGTCAAAGAAGCCCCTCGAAATCTCATATGAGACAATGTCTCGTGAGATTCATGTGGGATTAAAAACCAGTGATGCTACTCTCGAAAGCGAGGTAGTAGGATCACCGGTTCACTTGTTAGATGAAAGTGAAGATATCGCCTCCGATACCATAAATGTCTTGACTAGGGCTCAGACCAAAGCCAAGGCTTCTCCTAATGCCCATCCTTTGATTTTCCCTGACTTTAAGCCTTTAGATATATCGAAGGACTCCTTTGTCAATTTACAACGTAATTGCCCTTCTCTTCAGAATTGCCATAATGCCGCTAAACAAAATCAAGTTATCCAAAGGAAAAAAATTTCATATAAATTTGAATATATAAAAGGTATCTTGTATAAGTCAGTATTCAAATTAAATTCGGATGAGACAGACTATTCCATCTTAGTTGTTCCAAGTCAATGCAGAGAGACTGTTCTTAAAATGGCTCATGACCTGCCAGTGGCCGGACATTTCTCGCATCGTGAAATCTTAAATAAAATTAAGGAAACCTATTTTTGGCCAAAAATGTCCTCAGATGTCACTACCTATTGTAGATCGTGTAAAGTTTGCCAACTGTCATCCTCCCGAGGTACCAGGCGAGTACCTATTGTCAAAATGCCAGTCTTTACGGTACCTTTTGAAAGAGTAGCTATTGACATCGTTGGTAATTTATCTCCACTTTCATCTGGGGGACATGGATATATATTAACATTAGTTGATTATGCTTCGAGTTTCCCTGAAGCCGTACCCTTAAAGACCATAACTACTACAGAGGTGGCTGAAGCCCTTTTGTCCATCTTCTCCAGAGTGGGCATCTCTAGAGAAATTTTTTTCTGACCGTGGGACACAATTCACATCTGACTTAATGCAACATCTATACCAACTTCTGGGAGTGAAGCCTCTCTTCACCACACCCTATCATCCCAGCTGTAATGGGAGTATTGAGTGCCAGAATTCGATTCTCAAGTCCATTTTAAGGAAACTTTGCTCCCTTAAACCTAAGGAGTGGCATCGTTACCTACCCTGTGCTTTGTTTGCCATGAGGGAAGTTCCCAGTGACTCTTTGGGGTTTTCACCTTTTGAACTTCTCTATGGTAGACAGGCCAGAGGTCCATTGGCCATCCTTCATGACTTATGGACTAATGAGGAGGTAAATGCTGAGGTTCAGTCTTCTTACCAGTTTCTCCTTGACCTTAGATCCAAACTTGAGGAGACCTCTGACATAGTTTCGAGAAACTTAAGCTTGTCAATGGACCAGCACAAAACCTATTTTGATTCCAAAAGTCAGAGGAGAAGTTTTAAAGTAGGGGATGAAGTTCTGGTACTTTTGCATATCAAGTCAAATAAATTATTAGTAGCATGGAAAGGTCCATATAAAGTATTAAAAATTTGTGGGAAAGTTGACTACCTCATAGAAGTCAAGGGGAAACCTAAGCTTTATCATATTAACATCCTTAAGAAATATTACCGAAGAAATTCGGTTAACTGCCTTAATAACTTTGACTTAGTTTTTCCACACGAACTTGATAAAACAACTGAAGAATGTAAGGTGTGCGTAATTGACACCTCTAACTTAGACTATGATGAAGAACTACATGACTTGGTGACTCTTGACCACTCGGGCGCAATCAACATTAATATTAATGAATCTTTGGATGACAATAAGAGACATGAACTACTTCAATGTGTGAGTAACTTTTCAGACGTCTTTACTGATATTCCAGGTGTTACCTCCACGGTAGTCCATAAGATTGACTAGTGACGGACAATCCAATCAAACGAAAATTATACCCAGTTCCAGTTCACCTTAGGGATGCATTTGACCGAGAGGTAGTCAAATTATTAAAACTAAAGATCATTGAACCTTCAGTATCTGCATATTGCTCACCAGTAGTCATGGTTAAGAAGGAGGATAATTCACATAGACTTGCTATTGACTTCAGAGGCCTTAATGCTATAACTCGGTGGGATGCTGAGCCTATGCCCTTAATAGATAGCGATCTACACAAATTTTATGACGCTTCCTTCTTTTCAGAGATTGATATTGCGCAGGCATATCATCAAGTAATGTTAGATCCTTCTTCTAAGCAGTACACCGCTTTTCCTACACACCATGGGCTGATGCAATATAGAACTATGCCCTTCGGTTTGGTAACTGCCTGTGCTACCTACGTTAGACTGATGAGAAAGGTCTTGGGTAATATGCTAAATGTTTCAGTTTATTTTGATAACATTTACGTAATGACATCCACGTGGGGCGAACATATCCAAACATTAACATCAGTTTTGCGTAGGTTACGCTCACATGGCCTCACTGCCAAGCCAAAGAAATGCTTCCTTGGGTATAACAAGATTAGATATCTTGGACTGTTTCTAATAACTCTCTGCAGCCTCTCCCCAGTAAGATCAAAGCTTTATTAGAATTTAAATTCCCCAAAACCAAGAAGCTCATGCGTAGCTTTCTTGGTTTTGTAAATTTTTATGCACGGTTTATCCCAAACCTTACTGATCTTACAGGCATCTTATCCGACTTCCTTAAAAAGTCTGTGAAGGAACCTCTTGAACTTTCCGACATAGCTCGGGAAAAGTTTAATGAGATTAAAAATATCTTCTCGAAAGACCCTATGCTTATGATTCCAGATATTAATAAAACATTTTGTTTGAGAACTGATGCCTCCAATACTGGCTTAGGTGCGGTACTACTACAATACCATGATGGTACTCCATTCCCTGTATGCTTCCTAAGCCGGAAACTCCTTCCCACAGAAACGAGATACTCCACCATAGAAAAGGAATGTTTGGCCCTTGTGTGGGGTATCTCCAAGCTTAAATTTTATCTACTGGGAAAAGAATTCATTTTAGAAACGGATCACAAACCTTTGATATACCTAGAAACTTTTAAGGGAACCAACAGTCGCCTCTTGAGGTGGACATTGGCACTCCAGGCTTTTAAGTTCCAAATTGTGTATATCAATGGTTCATCCAATTATTTCTCTGACTGGTTAAGTTGTGGCAGTCAGTAGAAGATTTGTTGCCTTATGCGACTTTCACATGTTTGAACTTTTTCCTCTCCTATTCTTCTTATACTCCTTGATTATAAGTCTTGGTATGGGAGAGTGTGAGGGAAAAGTTCAATAGATAGGAGTAGCGAGGGAGTGTATAGTAACAATAGTTTCATTGCCGGCTACTTGTTAAGGTAGGGTAAGTCCCGCACCCACTATTCCCCCCTCTTTTTCTTCCTCCCCGAAAGTGATAGTTTGATTGCCGGCTGCTTGTTAAGGTAGGGTCAGTCTAGCTCCCACTATCCCTTCCCCTCCCTCTTCCCCCACCCCAGAAAGGTGACGTGTGGGGCTCCGGTCAAACAGTAAATCAATCGACTCACAGCTCCCAACACTACTGTAAGTACATGCCTGATCATATTTTAGTGGACTTATTGGTTGAAAGCTTCACTTTTGACCAATAATTAACTTAGTCCTTTCAGTCTTGATAGGTTAAAATGTTTTAATAATCACCACATCTTTTAGGTATTGTACTTATCATGGAGAGTGATTTCTTAAGCAGTGGGTAATCTGTCTCTCTTTACAGCTTGAAAGAACAGAGAGGGTCACCTGCTAATCAACGAGTAGAATTGAAGGAGACGGACTAACGTCCTGAGATGTCCAATTTCTGATCCACTTACCTGTTTGTGTATGTAAGTAGCAGGATATAACCCCTCATCATTGCAGTGGAAAAAAAAACCTGCTTTCGTGTCAACTGGACGGATTATTGACGGCTAAAAAAATCTGTGAAGAACGAGCCGGTGGGTTGTCACCAACACCTGCGACCCCCCCCATCATCAGCAACTGCTACGATTTCAACAACACGCAGTGTCACCAACACCAGACACTCAAGTTTTATATACATATATATATTAGCGTTGAATTCAGTTATCATTTATATTTTTCATTTTTCATTTTCTTTAATGTAGGATTAATATTTCATATTTAAGTGTTTTATATTTTATATTTTATATATAATAAAGTGTTTATGTTTGTCTGTTATTATTTCTTTTTCTATTCATTAATTTTCCTGAGGAGGAGCCAGCTTTGGTAATACTGTCTGAAGTTGTTACAAGGCTGAGTAAGCCTTCACAATCACATTTCCTGTAGTTAAAATATGTAATGCTGGATTTAGCTGCATTGGTTTTGATCCTCCATGACTCACGAAATCGTAATGACACGATTACCTGGAGTTTACCTGGAGAGAGTTCCGGGGGTCAACGCCCCCGCGGCCCGGTCTGTGACCAGGCCTCCTGGTGGATCAGAGCCTGATCAACCAGGCTGTTGCTGCTGGCTTCACGCAAACCAACGTATGAGCCACAGCCCGGCTGATCAGGAACCGACTTTAGATGCTTGTCCAGTGCCAGCTTGAAGACTGCCAGGGGTCTGTTGGTAATCCCCCTTATGTATGCTGGGAGGCAGTTGAACAGTCTCGGGCCCCTGACACTTATTGTATGGTCTCTTAACGTGCTAGTGACACCCCTGCTTTTCATTGGGGGGATGTTGCATCGTCTGCCAAGTCTTTTGCTATCGTAGTGAGTGATTTTCGTGTGCAAGTTCAGTACTAGTCCCTCTAGGATTTTGCAGGTGTATATAATCATGTATCTCTCCCACCTGCGTTCCAGGGAATACAGGTTTAGGAACCTCAAGTGCTCCCAGTAATTGAGGTGTTTTATCTCCGTTATGCGTGCCGTTAAGGTTCTCTGTACATTTTGTAGGTCAGCAATTTCACCTTCCTCGAAAGGTGCTGTTAGTGTGCAGCAATATTCCAGCCTAGATAGAACAAGTGACATGAAGAGTGTCATCATGGGCTTGGCCTCCCTAGTTTTGAAGGTTCTTATTATCCATCCTGTCATTTTTCTAGGAGATGCGATTGATACAATGTTATGGTCCTTGAAGGTGAGATCCTCCGACATGATCACTCCCAGGTCTTTGACGTTGGTGTTTTGCTCTATTTTGTGGCCAGAATTTGTTTTGTACTCTGAAGTTTTAATTTCCTTGTGTTTACCATATCTGAGTAATTGAAATTTCTCATCGTTGAACTTCATATTGTTTTCTGCAGCCCACTGAAAGATTTTTTTGACGTCCACCTGTAGCCTTGCAGTGTCTGCAATGGAAGACACTGTCATGCAGATTCGGGTGTCGTCTGCAAAGGAAGACACGGTGCTGTGGCTGACATCCTTGTCTATGTCAGATATGAGGATGAGGAACAAGATGGGAGTGAGTACTGTGCCTTGCGGAACAGAGTTTTTCACCGTAGCTGCCTCGGACTTTACTCTGTTGACTACTACTCTTTGTGTTCTGTTTGTGAGGAAATTATAGATCCATCTACCAACTTTTCCTGTTATTCCTTTAGCACGCATTTTGTGCACTATTACGCGATGGTCACACTTGTCGAAGGCTTTTGCAAAGTCTGTGTATTTTACATCTGCATTCTTTTTGTCTTCTAGTGCATCTAGGACCTTGTCGTAGTGATCCAATAGTTGAGACAGACAGGAGCGACCTGTTCTAAACCAACGTTGCACTGGGTTGTGTAATTGATGGATTTCTAGATGGGTGGCGATCTTGCTTATTAGGACCCTTTCAAAGATTTTTATGATATGGGATGTTAGTGTTATCGGTCTGTAGTTCTTTGCTGTTGCTTTACTGCCCCCTTTGTGGAGTGGGGCTATGTATGTTGTTTTTAGTAACTGTGGGACGACCCCCGTGTCCATGCTCCCTCTCCATAGGATGGTAAAAGCTCGTGATAAGACCTTCTTGCAGTTCTTGATGAACACGGAGTTCCATGAGTCTGGCCCTGGGGCAGAGTGCATGGGCATGTCATTTATCGCCTGTTCGAAGTCATTTGGCATCAGGATAACATCAGGTAGGCTTGTGTTAACCAAATTCTGTGGCTCTCTCATAAAAAATTCATTTTGATCTTCGACTCTCAGTCTGGTTAGCGGCTTGCTATAAACTGAGTCATATTGGGACTTGAGTAGCTCACTCATTTCCTTGCTGTCATCTGTGTAGGACCAATCTTGTTTAAGAAGGGACCCAATACTGGACGTTGTTCTCGACTTTGATTTGGCATATGAAAAGAAATACTTTGGGTTTCTTTCGATTTCATCTATGGCTTTTAGTTCTTCCTGCGATTCCTGACTCCTAAAGGATTCCTTTAGCTTAAGTTCGATGTTTGCTATTTCTCTGACCAGTGACTCCCTACGCATTTCAGATATATTGGCCTCTTTTAGCTGCTCTGTTATTCTTTTCCGTCGCCTGTAAAGGGAGCGCCTGTCTCTTTCTATTTTACATCTACTACTTTTTCTTAGAGGAATAAGCCTTGTGCATACATCGAGTGCCACCGAGTTAATCTGTTCTAGGCATAAGTTGGGGTCTGTGTTGCTTAGTCTACCTTCCCAGCTTATATCGGTTAGGACTTGGTTTACTTGGTCCAACTTTATGTTTTTGTTATTGAAGTTGAATTTGGTGAATGCTCACTCTTGACTAATCTCATTATGTCGGTCTGGGGCTCCGCGCATACATGTCTGAACCTCAATTTTGTTGTGATCTGAGTATATTGTTTTTAATATGGTGACATTTCGTATCAGATCATCATTGTTAGTGAAGATGAGGTCTAGTGTATTCTTCAGTCTAGTAGGCTCTATTATTTGCTGATTTAAATTGAATTTTGTGCAGAGATTTAGAAGCTCGTGTGTGTGTGAGTTCTCGTATGAGCTGCCTCCTTGTGTTATCACTGCAACAACATTATTTGCTATATTCCTCCATTTTAGGTGCCTTAAGTTGAAATCCCCCAGGAGCAAGATGTTGGGGGCAGGAGCTGGCAGATTTTCCAGACAGTGGTAAATTTTTAACAGCTGTTCCTGGAATTGCTGGGACATTGCATCTGGAGGCTTGTAGACTACCACAATGACTAGGTTTTGGTTCTCGAACTTTACTGCTAAAACTTCCACTACATCATTTGAGGCATTAAGCAATTCTGTGCAAACAAGTGACTGCAATATACAGGCCAACCCCCCCCCTCTTTTTTTTCCTGTTCACTCTGTTGCATCTGCATATGTTGTAACCTGGGATTCATATTTCGTGGTCCAAGTGATCCTTGTCTGTCTTTCAGTCAGAATACGCACCCACCTTGGCCCATTTATCTTGTTTACCACCTATGCTCGCCAAAGCACTATTCTCAACATACACGACCTTTCCTTAGTCTTCAACTACACCAGCACATCGACATACCTACTAGCTGACATGAATGCCAAACACTCCGCCTTTCATCACACCAGTAACAACCAGCTTGGACACCAATTACTCAACTTCACAAACCATAAACACCTAATTCATCTCGGCCCAAGCTTCAACACCTTCTACAACCACACGGGCCAAGGCAAACCAGACATCATTCTGGCAAACCGAACCAGCTGTCTATTTCAAAACTACATCTCACCTGGCCCTATTACAGGCTCTGATCACTTCCCAGTCATCTTACACATCTCCTGCAACCCTATCCTCATCCCAACCACACCTTCCTTCTCCTACAAGAAAGAGTTCAGTAACCGGCTTCCCACCAAAGACCGTTGAGAATTTTCCACAGAACGAAAAAAAAAAAAAACAGAACTGGCTAAAGTAAGGCGATGTACAGGTGCCCTTCCTGTAGAGTGCCAGGCGGGCTAAATATATGAGGACAAGCGTCATAGTGAGAACGGGGGAAATTTGTCACTGACTTTGAAGGAGTTCTTCAAGCAGCAGCGGCAGCGGCAGCAGAGGCAGCTGAGGCAGCAAGCTCTGTCATTTTTCTCACCTGCAGAGCCCATCAACGCTTCTATGATGGCCTAATTGCAATCATAACTGCACTAACGTATGTAGAACCCACCATGACCCAAGACAAGCAACAGTGATGCCTACAAACCGATAAATTACCGATTGAAGTGAAGACTGCCCCACAAACCTCAAGCACAGTCACGCTGCCAGATGACTACCTACTCCAAGCTATAAACTTTTTAGTTTCTTCTTCTAACCACAACAACTCCTGTACAACTATGAGACCAACTCATAGAAGAAACAGCACTAAGAACAGCAAGGCAGCACCTAGAAATCGATTATTCCACAAGACGACCCAGCATGATGGTGGTTTTCCATCAACCCCCTCACCACCCAGAGCGACGCATCACCAACAACAAACATGGACGACTCACCCTCACCACCCAGAGTGACGCATCACCAACAACAAACATGGACGACTCACCCTCACCACCCAGAGCGACGCATCACCAACAACAAACATGGACGACTCACCCTCACCACCCAGAGCGACGCATCACCAACAACAAACATGGACGACTCACCCTCACCACCCAGAGTGACACATCACCAACAACAAACATGGACGACTCACCCTCACCACCCAGAGTGACACATCACCAACAACAAACATGGACGACTCACCCTCACCACCCAGAGTGACACATCACCAACAACAAACATGGACGACTCACCCTCACCACCCAGAGTGACACATCACCAACAACAAACATGGACGACTCACCCTCACCACCCAGAGTGACACATCACCAACAACAAACATGGACGACTCACCCTCACCATCCAGAGTGACACATCACCAACAACAAACATGGACGACTCTCCCTCACCACCCAGAGTGACACATCACCAACAACAAACATGGCTGACTCACCCTCACCACCCAGAGCGATGCATCACCAACAACAAACATGGACGACTCACCCTCACCACCCAGAGTGATGCATCACCAACAATAAACATGGACGACTCACCCTCACCACCCAGAGTGATGCATCACCAACAACAAACATGGACGACTCACCCTCACCACCCAGAGTGACACATCACCAACAACAAACATGGACGACTCACCCTCACCACCCAGAGTGACACATCACCAACAACAAACATGGACGACTCACCCTCACCACCCAGAGCGACGCATCACCAACAACAAACATGGACGACTCACCCTCACCACCCAGAGTGATGCATCACCAACAACAAACATGGACGACTCTCCCTCACCACCCAGAGCGACGCATCACCAACAACAAACATGGACGACTCACCCTCACCACCCAGAGCGACGCATCACCAACAACAAACATGGACGACTCTCCCTCACCATCCAGAGTGACACATCACCAACAACAAACATGGCTGACTCTCCCTCACCACCCAGAGTGACACATCACCAACAACAAACATGGACGACTCGCCCTCACCACCCAGAGTGACACATCACCAACAACAAACATGGACGACTCACCCTCACCACCCAGAGTGACACATCACCAACAACAAACATGGACGACTCACCCTCACCACCCAGAGTGACGCATCACCAACAACAAACATGGACGACTCTCCCTCACCACCCAGAGTGACACATCACCAACAACAAACATGGACGACTCACCCTCACCACCCAGAGTGATGCATCACCAACAACAAACATGGCCGACTCACCCTCACCACCCAGAGTGATGCATCACCAACAACAAACATGGCCGACTCACCCTCACCACCCAGAGTGATGCATCACCAACAACAAACATGGCCGACTCGCCCTCACCACCCAGAGTGATGCATCACCAACAACAAACATGGACGACTCACCCTCACCACCCAGAGTGATGCATCACCAACAACAAACATGGCCGACTCGCCCTCACCACCCAGAGTGATGCATCACCAACAACAAACATGGACGACTCACCCTCACCACCCAGAGTAACACATCACCAACAACAAACATGGACGACTCACCCTCACCACCCAGAGTGACACATCACCAACAACAAACATGGCCGACTCTCCCTCACCACCCAGAGTGACACATCACCAACAACAAACATGGACGACTCGCCCTCACCACCCAGAGTGACACATCACCAACAACAAACATGGACGACTCACCCTCACCACCCAGAGTGACACATCACCAACAACAAACATGTACGACTCACCCTCACCACCCAGAGTGACACATCACCAACAACAAACATGGCAAACTCACCCTCACCATCCAGAGTGACACATCACCAACAACAAACATGGACGACTCTCCCTCACCACCCAGAGTGACACATCACCAACAACAAACATGGACGACTCACCCTCACCACCCTGAGTGACACATCACCAACAACAAACATGGCCGACTCACCCTCACCACCCAGAGTGACACATCACCAACAACAAACATGGCCGACTCGCCCTCACCACCCAGAGTGATGCATCACCAACAACAAACATGGACGACTCACCCTCACCACCCAGAGTGACACATCACCAACAACAAACATGGACGACTCACCCTCACCACCCAGAGTGACACATCACCAACAACAAACATGGACAACTCGCCCTCACCACCCAGAGTGACACATCACCAACAACAAACATGGACGACTCACCCTCACCACCCAGAGTGACACATCACCAACAACAAACATGGACAACTCGCCCTCAGTTTCAGTTTAATATGTTTATTATGCACCCCATACCCATCCTGTGGGCGGTAGTCACCCCATACCCATCCTGTGGGCGGTAGTCACCCCATACCCATCCTGTGGGCGGTAGTCACCCCATACCCATCCTGTGGGCGGTAGTCACCCCATACCCATCCTGTGGGCGGTAGTCACCCCATACCCATCCTGTGGGCGGTAGTCACCCCATACCCATCCTGTGGGCGGTAGTCAAAAGATTACAAAGGTACATAATGGGTCCAGGGACTGGACCCCAAAGTTATGATAGTTGAACTAGTTACAAAGGTAATGAACTCCAGGTAGATCTGGTCACAGTCATGGCAAGTTACAGAGGTAATGAATCAGCCTCACTCCTATACATGGTTACAGTCATGAATAAATTACAAAGTAATGAACCACTGATATGTCCACACCTGGTCACAATTGTAATGAGTTATAAATACACCCACACTAGCACATGTGCACACACACATACACACACGAGGGCGCACACAGACATATTCACACGAGCGAACAAATATATGCATACACAAAAGCACGCACACACACACACACACACACACATACACACACACACACACACACACACACACACACACACACACACACACACACACACACACACACACACACACACACACACACGCACACACACACACACAGACTGCAAACCTCACTCAAGGAAAAAGATCTGGGGGTGAGTATAACACCGAGCATATCTCCTGAGGTGCACATCAATCAGATAACTGCTGCAGCATATGGGCGCCTGGCAAACCTACAGATAGTGTTCTGATACCTCAGTAAGGATTCGTTCAAGACTCTGTATACCATTTACGTAAGGCCCATACTGGAGTATGCAGCACCAGTTTGGAACCCACACCTAGTCAAGCACGTCATCAAATTAGAGAAAGTGCAAAGGTTTGCAACAAGACTAGTCCCAGAGCTACGGGGATTGTCCTACGAAGAAAGGTTGAGGGAAATCGGCCTGACGACACTGGAGGACAGAAGGGTCAGGGGAGACATGATAACGACATATAAAATACTGCGCGAAATAGACAAGGTGGACAAAGACGGGATGCTCCAGAGGAGGGGCACAGACACAAGAGATCACAATTGGAAGTTGAAGACTCAGATGAATCAAAGGGATGTTAGGAAGTATTTCTTCAATCATAGAGTAGTCAGGCTGTGGAATAGCCTAGAAAGTGACGTAGTGGAGGCGGGAACCATACATAGTTTTAAGGCGAGGTATGATAAAGCTCATGGGGCAGGGAGAGAGAGGATCTAGTAGCAATCAGTGAAGAGGCAGGGCCAGTAGCTATGACTCGACCCTTGCAACCACAAATAGGTGAGTACAAATAGGTGAGTACACACGCACAAACGCACACACACACACACACACACACACACACACACACACACACACACACACACACACACACACACACACACACAAACACATGTGAAGCAGTATCGCTGAATATTGCTCCCAGGATTTAGCGTTCTAGTGGCTGTCCTAAGATATTATTAGCGGTCATCGTACGTGAGTGAATCAGTGAACATACCTACAAGAGTGTAACAGCTTTCAAGAGTGCGAATAATGTGGTAGGATCAAGAATTTTACAATTTAAATTTGAATGAATGGTGAGTGAGGGAGGGTAGCAGTCAGCTGATCAGGCTGCTGGCTGCAGTGTTGACACAAAATATCCAAACAGTTAATTGGGTTAACGGTGTGATCTGAAATATTAACAAATACATATGTTGGTTGATTATAACAGCAGTGTAGTGATAAGGTCATAAAAGAGTGATTAAGTAAATACTGAAAGTAAGAAAAAATTAGTCAATCCCCAGCTGTTGGTGTTGTGAAGGTAGCTAACATCATCAGACTTGTTATGACCATAATACTGTACTAAAGAAAAAAGAGGGAATACCAAGTCTTAAAAGAAAAAGAAAATAAAAACTTGAATGCATGATAACGTTCCTGAAGAAGTTACAAAATTGAAGGAGTTGATAGCAGCCGACCAGCAGGAACCTCCATTGTTGTGCAGACGACATCACTTGCCTATTTGTGGTTAATTTTGGTTAGTGTCTAAAGTCTCAGTGTCTCGCCCTGCTGGTTGTTGCTATACCATCACTCTCTCCCTATTTCAGTACCAGGAGATAGATAGTGGTAACCCTGATAATGTTTAGTAAATTATCTAAATATCTCCAGGTAAACTCCAGAAGAGTTGTGTAGCCTAGTGACCCCCCCGTGTAGCCTAGTGACCCCCCCGTGTAGCCTAGTGACCCCCCCGAGTAGCCTAGTGACGCCCCCGTGTAGCCTAGTGACCCCCCCCGTGTAGCCTAGTGACCCCCCGTGTAGCCTAGTGACCCCCCCGTGAAGCCCAGTGACCCCCCCGTGTAGCCTAGTGACCCCCCCTGACAGTGTAGCCTAGTGACCCCCCCGTGTAGCCTAGTGACCACCCCCTGACAGCGACAAGCTAGTAAACAAGTATGCACATACAAACACACATGTGCACCAGTAAACAAGTACGCACATACAAACACACGTGTGCACCAGTAAACAAGTACGCACATACAAACACACGTGTGCACCAGTAAACAAGTACGCACATACAAACACACGTGTGCACCAGTAAACAAGTACGCACATACAAACACACGTGTGCACCAGTAAACAAGTACGCACATACAAACACACGTGTGCACCAGTAAACAAGTATGCACATACAAACACACGTGTGCACCAGTAAACAAGTACGCACATACAAACACACGTGTGCACCAGTAAACAAGTACGCACATAAAAACACACGTGTGCACCAGTAAACAAGTACGTACATACAAACACACGTGTGCACCAGTAAACAAGTACGCACATACAAACACACGTGTGCACCAGTAAACAAGTACGTACATAAAAACACACGTGTGCACCTGGAGTTTACCTGGAGTTTACCTGGAGAGAGTTTCGGGGGTCAACGCCCCCGCGGCCCGGTCTGTGACCAGGCCTCCTGGTGGATCAGCGCCTGGTCAACCAGGCTGTTGCTGCTGGCTGCACGCAAACCAACGTACGAGCCACAGCCCGGCTGATCAGGAACTGACTTTAGGTGCTTGTCCAGTGCCAGCTTGAAGACTGCAAGGGGTCTGTTGGTAATCCCCCTTATGTGTGCTGGGAGGCAGTTGAACAGTCTCGGGCCCCTGACACTTATTGTATGGTCTCTTAACGTGCTAGTGACACCCCTGCTTTTCATTGGGGGGATGGTGCATCGTCTGCCAAGTCTTTTGCTTTCATAGTGAGTGATTTTCGTGTGCAAGTTCGGTACTAGTCCCTCTAGGATTTTCCAGGTGTATATAATCATGTATCTCTCCCTCCTGCGTTCCAGGGAATACAGGTTTAGAAACCTCAAGCGCTCCCAGTAATTGAGGTGTTTTATCTCCGTTATGCGCGCCATGAAAGTTCTCTGTACATTTTCTAGGTCGGCAATTTCACCTGCCTTGAAAGGTGCTGTTAGTGTGCAGCAATATTCCAGCCTAGATAGAACAAGTGACCTGAAGAGTGTCATCATGGGCTTGGCCTCCCTAGTTTTGAAGGTTCTCATTATCCATCCTGTTATTTTTCTAGCAGATGCGATTGATACAATGTTATGGTCCTTGAAGGTGAGATCCTCCGACATAATCACTCCCAGGTCTTTGACGTTGGTGTTTCGCTCTATTTTGTGGCCAGAATTTGTTTTGTACTCTGATGAAGATTTAATTTCCTCATGTTTACCATATCTGAGTAATTGAAATTTCTCATCGTTGAACTTCATATTGTTTTCTGCAGCCCACTGAAAGATTTGGTTGATGTCCGCCTGGAGCCTTGCAGTGTCTGCAATGGAAGACACTGTCATGCAGATTCGGGTGTCATCTGCAAAGGAAGACACGGTGCTGTGGCTGACATCCTTGTCTATGTCGGATATGAGGATGAGGAACAAGATGGGAGCTAGTACTGTGCCTTGTGGAACAGAGCTTTTCACCGTAGCTGCCTCGGACTTTACTCTGTTGACGACTACTCTCTGTGTTCTGTTAGTGAGGAAATTATAGATCCATCGACCAACTTTTCCTGTTATTCCTTTAGCGCGCATTTTGTGCGCTATTACGCCATGGTCACACTTGTCGAAGGCTTTTGCAAAGTCTGTATATATTACATCTGCATTCTTTTTGTCTTCTAGTGCATTTAGGACCTTGTCGTAGTGATCCAGTAGTTGAGACAGACAGGAGCGACCTGTTCTAAACCCATGTTGCCCTGGGTTGTGTAACTGATGGGTTTCTAGATGGGTGGTGATCTTGCTTCTTAGGACCCTTTCAAAGATTTTTATGATATGGGATGTTAGTGCTATTGGTCTGTAGTTCTTTGCTGTTGCTTTACTGCCCCCTTTGTGGAGTGGGGCTATGTCTGTTGTTTTTAGTAACTGAGGGACGACCCCCGTGTCCATGCTCCCTCTCCATAGGATGGAAAAGGCTCGTGATAGGGGCTTTTTGCAGTTCTTGATGAACACAGAGTTCCATGAGTCTGGCCCTGGGGCAGAGTGCATGGGCATGTCATTTATCGCCTGTTCGAAGTCGTTTGGCGTCAGGATAACATCGGATAGGCTTGTGTTAATCAAATTTTGTGGCTCTCTCATAAAAAATTCATTTTGATCTTCGACTCTCAGTCTGGTTAGCGGCTTGCTAAAAACTGAGTCATATTGGGACTTGAGTAGCTCACTCATTTCCTTGTTGTCATCTGTGTAGGACCCATCTTGTTTAAGTAGGGGCCCAATACTGGACGTTGTTCTCGATTTTGATTTGGCATAGGAGAAGAAATACTTTGGGTTTCTTTCGATTTCATTTATGGCTTTTAGTTCTTCCCGCGATTTCTGACTCCTAAAGGATTCTTTTAGCTTAAGTTCGATGCTTGCTATTTCTCTGACCAGTGTCTCCCTGCGCATTTCAGATATATTGACCTCTTTTAGCCGCTCTGTTATTCTTTTCCGTCGCCTGTAAAGGGAGCGCCTGTCTCTTTCTATTTTACATCTACTCCTCCTTTTTCTTAGAGGAATAAGCCTTGTGCATACATCGAGTGCCACAGAGTTAATCTGTTCTAGGCATAAGTTTGGGTCTGTGTTGCTTAGTATATCTTCCAAGCTTATATCGGTTAGGACTTGGTTTACTTGGTCCCACTTTATGTTTTTGTTATTGAAGTTGAATTTGGTGAATGCTCCCTCGTGACTAGTCTCATTTTGTCGGTCTGCGGCTCCACGCATACATGTCTGAACCTCAATTATGTTGTGATCTGAGTATATTGTTTTTGATATGGTGACATTTCTTATCAGATCATCATTGTTAGTGAAGATGAGGTCTAGTGTATTCTCCAGTCTAGTAGGCTCTATTATTTGCTGGTTTTAATTGAATTTTGTGCAGAGATTTAAAAGCTCGTGTGAGTGTGAGTTTTCATCAGAGCTGCCTCCTGGTGTTATTACTGCAACAATATTATTTGCTATATTCCTCCATTTTAGGTGCCTTAAGTTGAAATCCCCCAGGAGCAAGATGTTGGGTGCAGGAGCTGGAAGATTTTCCAGACAGTGGTCAATTTTTAACAACTGTTCCTGGAATTGCTGGGATGTTGCATCCGGAGGCTTGTAGACTACCACAATGACTAGGTTTTGGTTCTCGACCTTTACTGCTAAAACTTCCACTACGTCATTTGAGGCATTTAGCAGTTCTGTGCAAACAAGTGACTCTGCAATGTACAGGCCAACCCCCCCCTTTTGCCTGTTCACTCTGTCACATCTGTATAGGTTGTAACCTGGGATCCATATTTCGTTGTCCAAGTGATCCTTTATGTGGGTCTCAGTGAAAGCCGCGAACATTGCCTTTGCCTCTGCAAGCAGTCCACGGATGAAAGGTATTTTGTTGTTTGTTGCTGGCTTTAGACCCTGTATATTTGCAAAGAAGAATGTTATCGGACTGGTGGTATTGTTGGTACTGGGGGGGGATTTTTTTTCCGGCATTAGTATCTGTATCTGTTGGTTTGGAGTGGAGGCCATCGACTGTGGTTCCACTCCAGGAATGACTGTATTTGGTGTACGATTTCTGCCATTTCCTGCCAGTTTTTTTTCCTTCCTGGCACTAAAAAACCTCTCCCTCTTGAGTGGCTGTGGCTACCCAGGTTTTCCCATGGCCTGGATGTTTTGTATCTTTTTGTCCCCTTTAGATGGTATGCCTGGCAATTTAAGTTATAGCACAGTCTTTCCTGTACTGAAGAGGTACACATTTCAGGGTGAAAAAGCTTACAGGAAGGGAGTTTGCGTTTTCCTGTTGTCATATGGGCATGACATTTTCTAGGGTGGTCATAGTTGCATGTCCCATCTGTTTTTCCAGATTTCCCATGCCAGCAGATACCAAGTGCATAGTATGTGCACAGGCTTGGTTTCCGTTTGCCTTGGGTTTCTGTGACTGTATTCCCTGTTGGTGCATGTTTCCCTGTCTTATTCCTATCCTCCCTAGCACCAACAATGGAGCTCCCACCAGTTGTTTTTGGTAATTTATCCTCACTATTGCTATTGGAGTCCTCTTGTTTGCTATTTCCTGCGGTATTTCTAGTTTGCAATATTGGTTTTATCTTATCTTTGACTACACTTGTTTCCCTACTATGGCTCCTGTCCTCTATGAGGTCATTTATATGTATTCCTTCCTGCGTATAATTCCCGACTATCTGGACAAAATCTTCAGCTTCACCATTACTGTCTCCCAGGACAGTATCTCCAGCTTCACCATTTCTGTCCCCCAGGACAGCACCTCCAGCTTCACCATTACTGTCTCCCAGGACAGCACTATCAGCCCCACATTTACTGACTACCAGGACATCACCTCCAGCCTTACAGTTTGTGACTACATGGCCAGTATCAAGGGCAGTACCATTCAGCCCAGACTTTTTATGTTCCCATCTGTTGTAGAAAGCTTCCAGGTTTTCTATGAAAGCAGTTTTGATGTTATCCTCTTTTAATACCCTTGTGATTTTAGTCCACAGATTTTCCTCATTTGGGCATACCCAAAAACACTTCTCTGTTTTAATACTGCTCGTAGCTTGTTCTGGGATATCTGCACAAGGAGCGTGACACCAATTTCCACAAAAATGACAATTTATCCATGTGGAAGCCCGTTTGTTTGACTGACCACAGACTACACACAGCTTCATAATGATTTGAATGGTTGATTTACTGCAATTCTACTAGCAACCTCTTGAATATTATATTAATAACCTTAAATGAAGCTCTAGCTATTTGTATTTCTGTTTCTAACTCTTTTTGTATATTGGACAGCTTACCGTCACGTTCCTGATTTTTAATGTTTGTGTTTATAAGGGCGCCTACAAACCCATCCGTTTACAGTCTGCTTTATTGTCCAACGAAACTGTTTGAAACCAGTCCCGGGTTCGGACCAGTCAAGGGTTCGGACCAGTCAGGGGTTCGGACCAGTCGATCTGCTCTGATCAGTGGGTCACTTATTTAAAACATACTGGTCGGTGATTTGAGCTAACACATGAAGGATCTACTGGAAATTATCTACCCGAGTAATATGTGATTTGACTGATATAAAAGTATAACTTGCGTGTTGAAGAGCCGGTGATATCTGGCAGCTCCTACAATGACGTACAGTCGACCTCTTTGTTTATCAATCCCTGTATCTGGCTTTTCTATTTTTGTTTTTTCCGTCTCCACCACAATAAATGCTATATTATCACTATAGTTGACTGGTGCAAATTTTGGAGGAAGGACGCTTTTTCTGTAGTAATAATTGCTTCTCGTTGTGTATATTGCGACCGCTGGTAACTACAGGTTATATGAAATTCACAGTAACGTCTCGTATTTCAAGAAAAAGAAACTAATGAAAGTCACTCCACTCCACTAAGTACCATTATAATACTGGTTAGTTGCTACTACAACACTGGATTCTGCTACTCACTGGTATCACTAGATTATATGCGAGTACACTAGCAGGCCAGGAAGATTATTAAAAACAGCTGACCTGTGGTAAGTTCTGGCGACTTCTGGCACCTGCCTCTATAGGCTTATCACTTCATTTACAAATTTCACCAAATTGCACCAGTAAACAAGTACGCACATACAAACACACGTGTGCACCAGTAAACAAGTACGTACATACAAACACACGTGTGCACCAGTAAACAAGTACGCACATACAAACACACGTGTGCACATGTAATTATTATTATAATAAACATTAGTATATATTAATAAGGAATTGAGTGAGAAAAAATAATCCTATAATCTTCAAAGAGTAAAGTAGCCTAGTGTGCGAAGGTCTGGGCCGGGAGAGTACCAGTGAACCAACAACAACAAAGATCTGGGCCGGGAGAGTACCGGTGAACCAAAAACAACAAAGATCTGGACCGGGAGAGTACCGGTGAACCAAGAACAACAAAGATCTGGGCCGGGAGAGTACCGGTGAACCAAGAACAACAAAGATCTGGGCCGGGAGTACCGGTGAACCAAGAACAATAAAGATCTGGGCCGGGAGAGTACCGGTGAACCAACAACAACAAAGATCTGGGCCGGGAGAGTACCGGTGAACCAAGAACAACGAAGATCTGGGCCGGGAGAGTACCGGTGAACCAACAACAACAAAGATCTGAGCCGGGAGAGTACCGGTGAACCAACAACAACAAAGATCTGGGCCGGGAGAGTACCGGTGAACCAACAACAACAAAGATCTGGGCCGGGAGAGTACCGGTGAACCAACAACAATAAACATCTGGGCTGGGAGAGTACCGGTGAACCAACAACAATAAAAATCTGGGCTGGGAGAGTACCGGTGAACCAACAACAACAAAGATCTGGGCCGGGAGAGTACCGGTGAACCAAGAACAACAAAGATCTGGGCTGGGAGAGTACCAGTGAACCAACAACAACAAAGATCTGGGCCGGGAGAGTACCGCTGAACCAAGAACAACAAAGACCTGGGCTGGGAGAGTACCGGTGAACCAAGAACAACAAAGATCTGGGCTGGGAGAGTACCGGTGAACCAACAACAACAAAGATCTGGGCCGGGAGAGTACCGGTGAACCAACAACAACAAAGATCTGGGCTGGGAGAGTACCGGTGAACCAACAACAACAAAGATCTGGGCCGGGAGAGTACCGGTGAACCAACAACAACAAAGATCTGGGCCGGGAGAGTACCGGTGAACCAACAACAATAAAGATCTGGGCTGGGAGAGTACCGGTGAACCAACAACAATAAAGATCTGGGCTGGGAGAGTACCGGTGAACCAACAACAACAAAGATCTGGGCCGGGAGAGTACCGGTGAACCAAGAACAACAAAGATCTGGGCTGGGAGAGTACCAGTGAACCAACAACAACAAAGATCTGGGCCGGGAGAGTACCGGTGAACCAAGAACAACAAAGATCTGGGCTGGGAGAGTACCGGTGAACCAAGAACAACAAAGATCTGGGCTAGGAGAGTACCGGTGAACCAACAACAACAAAGATCTGGGCCGGGAGAGTACCGGTGAACCAAGAACAACAAAGATCTTGGCTGGGAGAGTACCGGTGAACCAAGAACAACAAAGATCTGGGCTGGGAGAATACTGGTGAACCAACAACAACAAAGATCTGGGCCGGGAGAGTACCGGTGAACCAACAACAACAAAGATCTGGGCTGGGAGAGTACGGGTGAACGAAGAACAACAAAGATCTGGGCTGGGAGAGTACCGGTGAACCAAGAACAACAAAGATCTGGGCCGGGAGAGTACCGGTGAACCAACAACAACAAAGATCTGGGCCAGGAGAGTACCGGTGAACCAACAACAACAAAGATCTGGGCCGGGAGAGTACCGGTGAACCAACAACAACAAAGATCTGGGCCGGGAGAGTACCGGTGAACCAACAACAACAAAGATCAGGGCCGGGAGAGTACCGGTGAACCAACAACAACAAAGATTTGGGCCGCGAGAGTACCGGTGAACCAAGAACAACAAAGATCTGGGCCTGGAGAGTACCGGTGAACCAACAACAACAAAGATCTGGGCCGGGAGAGTACCGGTGAACCAACAACAACAAAGATCTGGGCCGGGAGAGTACCGGTGAACCAACAACAACAAAGATCTGGGCCGGGACAGTACCGGTGAACCAACAACAACAAAGATCTGGGCCGGGAGAGTACCGGTGAACCAAGAACAACAAAGATCTGGGCTGGGAGAGTACCGGTGAACCAAGAACAACAAAGATCTGGGCTCGGAGAGTACCGGTGAACCAACAACAACAAAGATCTGGGCCGGGAGAGTACCGGTGAACCAAGAACAACAAAGATCTGGGCTGGGAGAGTACCGGTGAACCAAGAACAACAAAGATCTGGGCTGGGAGAGTACCGGTGAACCAACAACAACAAAGATCTGGGCCGGGAGAGTACCGGTGAACCAACAACAACGAAGATCTGGGCTAGGAGAGTACCGGTGAACCAAGAACAACAAAGTTCTGGGCTGGGAGAGTACCGGTGAACCAAGAACAACAAAGATCTGGGCCGGGAGAGTACCGGTGAACCAAAAACAACAAAGATCTGGGCCAGGAGAGTACCGGTGAACCAACAACAACAAAGATCTGGGCCGGGAGAGTACCGCTGAACCAACAACAACAAAGATCTGGGCCGGGAGAGTTCCGGTGAACCAACAACAACAAAGATCTGGGCCGGGAGAGTACCGGTGAACCAACAACAACAAAGATCTGGGCCGGGAGAGTACCGGTGAACCAACAACAACAAAGATCTGGGCCGGGAGAGTATCGGTGAACCAACAACAACAAAGATCTGGGCCGGGAGAGTACCGGTGAACCAACAACAATAAAGATCTGGGCCGGGAGAGTACCGGTGAACCAACAACAACAAAGATCTGGGCCGGGAGAGTACCGGTGTACCAACAACAATAAAGATCTGGGCGGGAGAGTACCGGTGAACCAACAACAACAAAGATCTGGGCCGGGAGAGTACCGGTGAACCAACAACAACAAAGATCTGGGCCGGGAGAGTACCGGTGAACCAACAACAATAAAGATCTGGGCCGGGAGAGTACCGGTGAACCAAGAACAACAAAGATCTGGGCTGGGAGAGTACCAGTGAACCAACAACAACAAAGATCTGGGCCGGGAGAGTACCGGTGAACCAAGAACAACAAAGATCTGGGCTGGGAGAGTACCGGTGAACCAAGAACAACAAAGATCTGGGCTGGAAGAGTACCGGTGAACCAACAACAACAAAGATCTGGGCCGGGAGAGTACCGGTGAACCAAGAACAACAAAGATCTGGGCTGGGAGAGTACCGGTGAACCAACAACAACAAAGATCTGGGCCGGGAGAGTACCGGTGAACCAACAACAACAAAGATCTGGGCTGGGAGAGTACCGGTGAACCAACAACAACAAAGATCTGGGCTGGGAGAGTACCGGTGAACCAAGAACAACAAAGATCTGGGCCGGGAGAGTACCGGTGAACCAACAACAACAAAGATCTGGGCCAGGAGAGTACCGGTGAACCAACAACAACAAAGATCTGGGCCGGGAGAGTACCGGTGAACCAACAACAACAAAGATCTGGGCCGGGAGAGTACTGGTGAACCAACAACAACAAAGATCTGGGCTGGGAGAGAACCAGTGAACCAACAACAAAAAAGATCTGGGCCGGGAGAGTACCGGTGAACTAAGAACAACAAAGATCTGGGCCGGGAGAGTACCGGTGAACCAACAACAACAAAGATCTGGGCCGGGAGAGTACCGGTGAACCAACAACAACAAAGATCTGGGCCGGGAGAGTACCGGTGAACCAACAACAATAAAGATCTGGGCCGGGAGAGTACCGGTGAACCAACAACAATAAAGATCTGGGCTGGGAGAGTACCGGTGAACCAACAACAACAAAGATCTGGGCCGGGAGAGTACCGGTGAACCAAGAACAACAAAGATCTGGGCTGGGAGAGTACCAGTGAACCAAGAACAACAAAGATCTGGGCCGGGAGAGTACCGGTGAACCAAGAACAACAAAGATCTGGGCTGGGAGAGTACCGGTGAACCAAGAACAACAAAGATCTGGGCTAGGAGAGTACCGGTGAACCAACAACAACAAAGATCTGGGCCGGGAGAGTACCGGTGAACCAAGAACAACAAAGATCTTGGCTGGGAGAGTACCGGTGAACCAAGAACAACAAAGATCTGGGCTGGGAGAATACTGGTGAACCAACAACAACAAAGATCTGGGCCGGGAGAGTACCGGTGAACCAACAACAACAAAGATCTGGGCTGGGAGAGTACGGGTGAACGAAGAACAACAAAGATCTGGGCTGGGAGAGTACCGGTGAACCAAGAACAACAAAGATCTGGGCCGGGAGAGTACCGGTGAACCAACAACAACAAAGATCTGGGCCAGGAGAGTACCGGTGAACCAACAACAACAAAGATCTGGGCCGGGAGAGTACCGGTGAACCAACAACAACAAAGATCTGGGCCGGGAGAGTACCGGTGAACCAACAACAACAAAGATCAGGGCCGGGAGAGTACCGGTGAACCAACAACAACAAAGATTTGGGCCGCGAGAGTACCGGTGAACCAAGAACAACAAAGATCTGGGCCTGGAGAGTACCGGTGAACCAACAACAACAAAGATCTGGGCCGGGAGAGTACCGGTGAACCAACAACAACAAAGATCTGGGCCGGGAGAGTACCGGTGAACCAACAACAACAAAGATCTGGGCCGGGACAGTACCGGTGAACCAACAACAACAAAGATCTGGGCCGGGAGAGTACCGGTGAACCAAGAACAACAAAGATCTGGGCTGGGAGAGTACCGGTGAACCAAGAACAACAAAGATCTGGGCTCGGAGAGTACCGGTGAACCAACAACAACAAAGATCTGGGCCGGGAGAGTACCGGTGAACCAAGAACAACAAAGATCTGGGCTGGGAGAGTACCGGTGAACCAAGAACAACAAAGATCTGGGCTGGGAGAGTACCGGTGAACCAACAACAACAAAGATCTGGGCCGGGAGAGTACCGGTGAACCAACAACAACGAAGATCTGGGCTAGGAGAGTACCGGTGAACCAAGAACAACAAAGTTCTGGGCTGGGAGAGTACCGGTGAACCAAGAACAACAAAGATCTGGGCCGGGAGAGTACCGGTGAACCAAAAACAACAAAGATCTGGGCCAGGAGAGTACCGGTGAACCAACAACAACAAAGATCTGGGCCGGGAGAGTACCGCTGAACCAACAACAACAAAGATCTGGGCCGGGAGAGTTCCGGTGAACCAACAACAACAAAGATCTGGGCCGGGAGAGTACCGGTGAACCAACAACAACAAAGATCTGGGCCGGGAGAGTACCGGTGAACCAACAACAACAAAGATCTGGGCCGGGAGAGTATCGGTGAACCAACAACAACAAAGATCTGGGCCGGGAGAGTACCGGTGAACCAACAACAATAAAGATCTGGGCTGGGAGAGTACCGGTGAACCAACAACAACAAAGATCTGGGCCGGGAGAGTACCGGTGTACCAACAACAATAAAGATCTGGGCGGGAGAGTACCGGTGAACCAACAACAACAAAGATCTGGGCCGGGAGAGTACCGGTGAACCAACAACAACAAAGATCTGGGCCGGGAGAGTACCGGTGAACCAACAACAATAAAGATCTGGGCCGGGAGAGTACCGGTGAACCAAGAACAACAAAGATCTGGGCTGGGAGAGTACCAGTGAACCAACAACAACAAAGATCTGGGCCGGGAGAGTACCGGTGAACCAAGAACAACAAAGATCTGGGCTGGGAGAGTACCGGTGAACCAAGAACAACAAAGATCTGGGCTGGAAGAGTACCGGTGAACCAACAACAACAAAGATCTGGGCCGGGAGAGTACCGGTGAACCAAGAACAACAAAGATCTGGGCTGGGAGAGTACCGGTGAACCAACAACAACAAAGATCTGGGCCGGGAGAGTACCGGTGAACCAACAACAACAAAGATCTGGGCTGGGAGAGTACTGGTGAACCAACAACAACAAAGATCTGGGCTGGGAGAGTACCGGTGAACCAAGAACAACAAAGATCTGGGCCGGGAGAGTACCGGTGAACCAACAACAACAAAGATCTGGGCCAGGAGAGTACCGGTGAACCAACAACAACAAAGATCTGGGCCGGGAGAGTACCGGTGAACCAACAACAACAAAGATCTGGGCCGGGAGAGTACTGGTGAACCAACAACAACAAAGATCTGGGCTGGGAGAGAACCAGTGAACCAACAACAAAAAAGATCTGGGCCGGGAGAGTACCGGTGAACTAAGAACAACAAAGATCTGGGCCGGGAGAGTACCGGTGAACCAACAACAACAAAGATCTGGGCCGGGAGAGTACCGGTGAACCAACAACAACAAAGATCTGGGCCGGGAGAGTACCGGTGAACCAACAACAATAAAGATCTGGGCCGGGAGAGTACCGGTGAACCAACAACAAAGATCTGGGCCGGGAGAGTACCGGTGAACCAACAACAATAAAGATCTGGGCCGGGAGAGTACAGGTGAACCAACAACAACAAAGATCTGGGCCGGGAGAGTACCGGTGAACCAACAACAACAAAGATCTGGGCCGGAAGAGTACCGGA
>NW_027198491.1:42500-43639 GCF_038502225.1 Cherax quadricarinatus | reverse complement strand
TGAAGGTGTTCAAATGATGTGCAAGAGTACTTATGAAGGTGTTCTGGGAGTATTCAGAGGTGATTTGGGGGTGTTCGAATGATGTTTTTTGGAGTATTTCAGTGTTGTTTGGAAATGTATAAAGGTATTTTTTGTGAGTATTCAAATGATTTATGAGAGTGTTTTGAAGATGTTCAAAGTAAAAGTGCGTATTTAACTTCGTAATATGTAAAATTGTGAGTAGTGAATTTAACGAAAGTGGATGTAAGCGATGTGGTGACTTTCTGATGCATGTGTCCCCTTATTAACTTTAATGAACTAAAAGGGTTAAAACGAGAAAAATTGGGGGTTATGAGTGAAAATTGTGAGGTGTTGGTTGGAGTGTGAGGGTTTGGGAGGGTGGGTAAAAGGGTAGACAAGATTCAACCTGTGTGCGCGGTCATCACGTGACGTCACTGACATAGGGGGCGACCTGATTCAACCTGTGTGCGCGTGACGTCACTGACCGCCGAGTAAACACCCTTCTTAGTTCATTTGACTTAATGAGAGGAAACTTTTAGTTCATTTTAAAATAATAAGGGGAAGATGTTTAGACCTGTAGTAAGCATGCCCCCATAGGAGGAGTCTATTTTGAATGCTTATACCCAGAGGGGGGGGGGATTCCAAAAACTTGATCCGAGGAGATGGAGTCTTGGTATTATCGAGAAATTTTGGGGTGGGAGTGAAAGTGAGAGGGGTAATCCAAACAAACTTGATCCAAGGAGATGGAGAATTTCGAAAACCCCATAGGGGGGAATCCAAAAAACTTGATTCGAGGAGATGGAGTCATGGTATTGTCGAGAAATTTTTGGGGTTTGGGGGTGAAAGTGGGAGGGTGATCCGAGGAAGTGGAGACTTTGATATTGAGAACCCCATAGGGGGGAGTATCCAAAACTTGTATTATCGAGAAAATTTGGGGATGGGGGGTGAAAGGAGGGGTACCCAAAAACTTGATCCGAGGAATTGGAGAATTTCGAAAACCCCATAGGGAGGAATCCAAAAAACTTGATCCGAGGAGATGGAGAATTTCGAAAACCCCATAGGGGGGAATCCAAAAAACTTGATCCGAGGAGATGGAGTCAGGGTATTGTCGAGAAAATTTGGGGTGAAAGGAGGGGTAC